>NW_010413230.1:20466-54015 GCF_000710305.1 Buceros rhinoceros silvestris | reverse complement strand
GAACAGCCCCCCTTTTCAAACCGCGACACTGATGTGTCAGAAATAGACTGGCATAGGAGGAGAATAAGAGGATATGGATCTTCATTGTGGTCCCCAAACAACTAGAGAAAATATAGCTTTTTTTACTTCTCAACTTCTCGAATAGGTTTGCAGAAAAATTTAAATGATTCTGACTGATTATTTCCAAGTTACCTTATCAAATGCTTACAGCTGTTGTAGCTGATCTGTAAAGTCCTAACAAAGATGAAGTAACAGCATTCTCTATTTTCTTGTTAATAAGGAAACCAAAGAGTACAATGCAGATCTATATCTCTAGCTCATTTTTTCTTTTTCTTCTTTCACTTTACATTGAGAACAGACTTTAAAGAGTAATTCTCTCTTTGTTTATTGAGTATATCATTGTCTCTACCAGAGACAATATTTTAAAAAACCCACATCATTAACTGAATTCCTATAAGTGTCAGGACCCTGTAACGTGGGAATGCTGAGCTGCAAAATGCATCCCATGAGCAGCAGAAAAGTACAATCTGCCAGTTACCTTTGCCCTCGTTACCCACCTTGTTCAGATTCATGTTTCTTGCACTGTAAGACAGGGTTCCCTGGGGCAGGAATTGACCTCTTCCTAACAAAGCATAAGCAAGCCATTCACTGAAAAAGAAATGAAAGGAGCATCTTTCTCCTTTCTTGTGTGATCGCTTTTACTTAGGAGGAAGCAAGCACAGAAGTATCTATGTTCTTTGAATCAAAAAAAAAAAAAATAGTAGTTCTGTGCTTGCCAACACTTAAATAGAAACAGACTGAAAACAAGAAGAAAAATTAAACTGTTCCCCTCACATGTTTTATAACAATCTCTCAAAATAAGTCATTCATTTTGGCATTTTTACCAACGGGACTCCCAACAGTCTTCTAAAAAATTCTTATGCTTAGGCTGTGGCTTCTCACACTTTTTCATTACTGCAGAGACAATTCTAGTTCCCATTCAAAATGTGGGAAATCCTGTGTTATCAGTTAAGGCAGGTTATCACGTGTTGCAAAGTGTAACATTTTCATCCTGTTCTTTCTATGACAGCAATTTTCTCCAGAAAGCCTTTTTTAAAGCATTAAATTCTCATTTGGATATGCCTAGGCAGGAAGGTAAGGAATTTTACCTTATGAGCCAGTATCCTTTCCCAGTCAGTGGAGCATTTGAAACTCTAGCAAAACAGAATAGGACACAGCCCTGGTAAGCTACTGATGGCTCCAGCAAAGCTGGACCTCTAGGAAAACATACTAGCAATTTTGCCAGCTAATAAGGGTCAGCTCATTGTAGTATCTTGGTGTGGAACTGTGGCACTGGCCTATAGGCATGATGCCTTTAGATCTGTACTGAAGTGACATGGAGCGGGCCAGGGAATCAGGGGAATGAAGACCTGGGAATAATCAGTCTCCGTTCCTTCTGTCATTTGTTTTAATTCGATAGTAAATGGCTTCCTTGTGCTAATGTTTGAGTGGAAAAAGAAGAAGTCTTAGTAAAGTCGCTCTGAAATATAGCTCCATCATCAGCATCCACCAGTTATTGCTTCTGAGCACTAACTACCATTGCAGCTGATAGCGTGCATGGACCTCAAGTGCTAAGACATGTGAGGTCTTTGAATCTTTATGAATATTAATACAGCTGGAAAAAATGACACATAGGACAGCATCACTGACAGAATATGACATTGCATTGCACAATAAATTAATTCAGACTTTAGTGTAATAGAAGTTGTTCCAGGCCTTTAGCCAAAGATTCTGTAGTTACATGAATTTATAGGAAGGTCCTTATTTGTATTTTTACTTTTCTTAGAGTATCTCTAGTACCTATAGTTGTTTATCTTTGTGTGCTGATATCAGCATAGTGTAAATAGAAATTATTGTTATTATTTATTTACTGGTATTATTAATTCAGAGACAGGCACTACTTTCAATTAATCTTAACCACATCAAATAATGGTGACATTTAGAATGCCATTAAACACCTCCAGAAAGCATGAATTTCCAGAAATACTGAACTCTGCCACTCTATAATTGGCATCGGTATTGATATTGGAAGAAACTAGAAGTCTCCAGTTAAACATCCATTACCTTTTAACACATCCTGTGGATAGAGGGAGAGCAGTGTTGCCGTATGCCTTTATTTAGAAGAGCTTTAGAAGTTATCACATGGCAGCCTTATAAGCAATCGAGTGAAATACTGTTCAGATTAAACAACTGTAATATGAACACAAAACTGGTGGAAAACTATTTAAGGAAAGAATTAACTGTGGCTCATTGCCAGAGTGAAAAGATGTTTATTGAGTGATATCACGAAAAGTCTATCCAATGCTCAGCAATATTTTTCACTCATGACAGTGAAAGAAAGAGCATCTTTATTAATTTTTCAGATGTTATGAAACTCTAGGTCTGTGGGTACTGTGGAAGATAAGATAATTTTTAAAAAAATTGGCCTGTTGAAGCAATATGCTTAACTAAAATATAACACAGAAGGAAGAAAGGGTTGTACCTAGGTAGGCACAAACTATGATACAAATGCAAAATGAGAAATAACAGATTCTGCTGAAAAGGACCTGAGGGTTATCATAGGTTGAAAAATGAACATTTACCAACATTTATTGCAGGATTGTGAAGAAATGGCTTCTCTGTTGGGGCATAGAAACCACAATAGCATAAGAACTATTTTTTAAAAGAGTTTTCAACCTCTTTCCTTCCCTTCCAATTATTTACTTTGAGGACTGATCCAAAGAAAATAGAATAATTCAGACTGGAATGGATCTGTACTTGAACTTCTGCCCAAAGCAGAGTCTCTGTAGTACTCCACATGTTACCAGTCTCCAGGTAGAGTGTGATCCATTAGCCTGACAGGACATGGAAATATTGGTAATTGTCCAAAAGGAACCAACAAGGTCTAGAAAACATGGGAAAAAATGAAAATATTTGGGCTGCAGAGTCAAAGAAGGGAAACCTGGAAGGTGCTGTGGTAACAACCTTCAGATATGTTATGGTAGCTCAAAGAGGAATTGCAACAAAATTAGTGAATCAAACTCAAAGCAAAGTCTTCTAGAAATGGAAAGTTGGGGTTTTTTTCCCCAAGAAGTATGTGAATAGATTGATTTTTTCACACTCTCATAGATTTCATTCACTCAACATACTCACATGTTCTAAGAGGTCTGTTCAGGATCACTTGTGTGCAAGACAATGAACAAAGGACAAATCTTTGTCCTGTCTCTTTCTCTGATAGGTGGCAGCAAACTAATTTTTTTACAGATCTTTCACCCACTTTAGGAGTCAGCAGCTGGGTGGCTGTTTGTCCAAGAATCTTACTTAACTCATCTTCCCTAAATCTTCAGCCATTTTGCTGCCCATTATATGTTTTTTCCTTCATTGATATACTAATTTTTTCTGATAGGCTAAAAAGAAAAGGGCTGACACATATGACATGCTGCAACCTTGTTGGCATCCTCCTGGGATTTGAATGTAAATTCCTCGTTCACAAGACATCTTTTATCAATACAGACCACTCTTACAACACTGTGATGTGCAGTGGTTTTTTGTGCTTTCAAACACGTATCTCCATTCACACTTCATTCTTAACAACCTCCTAATTTATCTGCAAAAATTACTAAAGCAGGTAATAATAAATTTGCATTTATGCTTACAGCAGATAGGGCAAGAGTTGATGCAGGAAGCTCTAAGCTACATTGCTACTGAGGCTGTACAACTCCATCACTGGCGGGTTGACCCTGGCTGGCAGCTAAGTCCCCACACAGTTGCTCTTCACTCCCCCTGCAGTGGGACAAGGGAGAGAGTCAGACAGGCAAAAGTGAGAGTATCTTGTGACTTGAGGTAAAGGCAGTTTAATAAGTGAAGGA
Organism: Buceros rhinoceros silvestris; assembly: GCF_000710305.1. Taxonomy (NCBI): domain Eukaryota; kingdom Metazoa; phylum Chordata; class Aves; order Bucerotiformes; family Bucerotidae; genus Buceros; species Buceros rhinoceros. The sequence goes on along the minus strand of NW_010413230.1, from coordinate 50,128 downwards.
AAAGAAAGAAAACCAACTAAACAAACAAACAAAAAAAGCCACCTCACAAACCACAAGTGATGCAAGGGCAATCGCTCATCATCTCCCACCAGCAGACTGATGCCCAGCTGGTCTCAGAGCAACGGCTGCTTTGGAAATGCTCCCCGCCCCACACCCACCCAGTTTAGGGCTAAGCATGACACTGTACAGTACGGATATACCTTTGGTAAGTTGGGGTCAGCTGTCCTAGCTGTGTCCCCTCCCGGCTTCTTCCCTCTGCCAGCCTACTGACTGTGGGGACAGAGTGAGAAACAGAGAAATCATTGATGCTGTGCAGGCCCTGTTCAGCAATAACAGAGGAGGCGCAGAGGAGACCTTATGGCTCTCTACAACTACCTGAAAGGTTGTAGTGAGGTGGGGGTTGGTCTCTTTTCCCACATTACGAGTGATAGGATGAGAGGAAGTAGCCTTATGTTGTGTCAGGAAAAATTTTTTTACGCAGAGGGTCAATAAGCATTGGAACAGGCTGCCCAGGGAAGTAATGGAGTCCCCATCCCTGGAAGTGTTGAAAAGACATGTGGATGTGGTGCTGAGGGACATGGTTTAGGGCCTTGGGAGTGCAGGGTGAACAGCTGGACTCGCGGATCTCAAAGGTTTCTTCCAACAGGATGATTCTGTGATTCCGTAATTCTGTGATATCTAAACCACTGGTGTGTTAACAAGGGTTTGATCACAAATCTAAAGCACAGCAACATATGGGGTGCTATGAAGGAAGTTAACTTCATCCCAGCCAGACCCAGTACACCAGTTTGAACAAATACATTCAAGAGTTATCTTAGATTAAGCTGTTCTTTCTTTGGGGTGCAGAGATGGCTATGTTTAAGCTGTAAATTGAAACTTGAAGGAAGGCACAAAATCACAGGTAGAGCTTGGCTCACATCCACACAGCTAAGTCTTCTTGCACCTAAAATTGATGATGACTGCACCCAAACTTATAGGAAATATTCTTTGCATAATTTATCTCAGGAGCTATGCCCAGGCATGATTTGGAATTGCAGTAGCTGCCAAAGACCAAAACCATTATATGAACCATGTTAGGAATGAAACAGCACGATTAGTCAGAAACTAGGCTTTTTGCTTCCTCAAAGTTCCTCCCAATCCATTTTTCTACAAATATAATACATTAAAGAAAAGATTGCATATTCTGTCCTCTTTTGATAAAAATTAGGTAGGTTGATTAGTTGTTCTGTAGTCAGAAGAAAGTCTTTACCTTAATACTGTGATAAATTGTTGAGTGGTGATAGATGGAGTAAAGCACCATTCCAGAAACAGTTACTTATTCTGAAAAAACAAAAGAGGAAAAATAACCCCCAAAACCAACTATTGCTTTTCAGTGATATAGGAACCAAATTATAAGTAATTTTATATGTTCCTGAAAAAGTTTGCACAGAAGCAAACAGCACAGCCCAGAATTCCTTCTAATGGCATATCTGTACCTCTGTGCATTCTGCAGGTAGTATAGACGTATGTCTTGGAAAGGTAGGGAAGATGTCCCATCTATGCATCTGATATGAGATCACAATTACATAATATTTGCTTAAGGGGTGGATGTTTAGGTTTAGCCAGTTTTTTATAACTTTTGGGGAGGAATTAAATTTATATAAGTTCTAAATATTTTATCCATTGTATGCATTAATTTTCAGAAGTGCTGTTTGATGAGAGAAGTTCACACTGTTAAAGTTTCTAAAATTTCCTACTCCACATACTGAATAGGGCAATTAGTACAGCATACAGAAAAAAAATACACTACATTAAAATTACATCTTTCTTCCTTTAACATGTTAAGTAATTTTTTTTTTAATTAGAACATTAAGTTTACCACCCTCTGTATTAATTTGGCACATATATACACGCCATCTGATTACATTCATCTGCAAAATCTGTGTTCTATGATTAACATCCAGACCTTTATACAAACTAGTGTATGACAGATTAACAAATGTAATTGCATCTGTAACTTGCTGTATGCTGCCTATTTATATTTTGCAATGAAAATAATTAAAAGCAATTTTTTGTATACTTTGCTAAGTTTTATTGTAAGGTTTAGCTTTCTACTTGTTGGGTTTTTTTTTAATTCATGGCTAGCTTATTTTAGATCTGTTCATCTGTTGAGTTTATAGGTGGTCTGTGAACAGGAAACAGCACACAAAGGAATCAAATCACTAAGTATCATTATATAAATGCAACTTGCTTATTTTAAAGGGCAAAAGACTGTGTACTGTAGCCTACCTGTCAACTATGTCAATAATATAACTGCATGTTAGGAGCAAAGCTCTTTAACTGTAAATTTCCTGTTATTTTATTTTGGACTTGATGTTGCCTAGAGGAAATAGCATTTAGCTACTTTTCTACACTGTTTCTCCTTTGTATTTTGAAATCTCTTTTTCCATAACGTGACTTTCATGAAGAAAGAGATGTTAAACCTCTCTGAAAATGTTTGATTCCTTGAAAGCAAAAGTAACCCATGTTCCCTGTGGATCTAAAACTGCACTTAATTAGTCCGACCGCATAATTTCTCAAAGAAAATCGTTATTCTAGTAGTGTAAATCAAGGTCAACCTGCAATTCACTAAGACTATCTCAGAATTTCAGTTATATCTGCTTGCAATTTTTTTCTTTGCAGGGGCTTGCAGATCTTGCTGAATTAAAAAATATGGTTTTATTTTAAATAACTACTGCATTTTAGTTTAAAAAACTACTGTCAAAAATAGATCATAAAAGAGTTGTGACTTCCTTTGTGTACAATACTTTCTCAAATATTTGCTAAAAGTAACCATGTGAGATATAGCTCAAATCACTTGTCATGCAGGGTCAGTCACAGACCCTGTTAACATTTCTCCTTTAGTGTACACAAGGTCATAGAAACCATTGCATATAGTTGGGAACCTTCAAAAACTGATTTATGAAAAAATGAAATGATCACATAATAGGTTCTTTAGTGTGAATTTAAATACAGTTGTCTTACATCTTCCAATCATAAATTCCCAAGTTTCTTCAGTGAACAACCTATGGCTTGTAGTGATGGACCCAAATCTGGAGACAGTATTTGAGGTGTGGCCTCGTCAGTGCCAAGTACAGGGGGACAATCACTTCCTTCCTCCTGCTGGTCATGTGATTTCTGATACAAGCCAGGAAGCTGTTGGCCTTCTTGGCTGCCTGGGCACACTGCTAGCTCACACAACGCACAGTGTTTCCAAAGAACAACATAAAGGCATCTATATTGCTATACGAAGATGGTTCAAGGTCTATCAATCACATTTATTTTACCTATGATCTGTCTCTACCAGCTACGAGCTGCTTAGGTAAGGATTTACAAAAGCAACTAGAATACAATGATAGTTGATCGTTTCCTGGAATATTTTTCCAGTTCTTGTCAGTCTGCAACTCAGGGATTTCTTGAGTCAGAAGTAGCTGCTTTTGGTATTTAGTAAAACACTAATACATGTTCATTTGGGTGTCTTAGATGTGAGCAAAATGTCTAAGCTTTAATTATAGTTAATGGACTGACATATAGTTAATGAACTGTCTAGTCAGGACAGTCAATAGAACCTCAAGAGAGATTCAGTCCATGCTAAAATAAACATCCTGGATTCAGATGCGTAACCGTGAATGTGTGGTGTCATTTGAAATACTCTTTTTTTTTTTTTTCAGCAGCTCTGGTCAAGAAAGGAAAGGTCTCTTTCAGGTTTAACATCCACTTGCAAGTTTCTAGGGTGTCTGAAATGACACTAAATGACAAAGTTAAATCAAACAAGCTGAGCATTTTGTACTTAATAGTTCCAGCTGGACTTTCCTGCCGGTTTACCCAGCTGCTTCTTGAACTTCAGTAATACATCAAATTCACAACATCTTGTGGCAAGGTATTCCACAGAGTTTACGTATGTTTCATGTGAGAACATGCTTCCTTTTCTTTTTTTGTATGTTTCATCTTACTATGTTTTTCATCTAACAATTGCTCACTTCATTCTCTCTGATTCTTTTTTTCAGGAGGAAGATTGAAAAATAATTTTCTATTCAATTAATCATGATTTTGTAGACCGCCTTATTATCTAGTGACCTCTCCAGTTACTAGGACTCCATACTAATGACCACATGTAGAATATTGATAAACTTTTAAACACATCTTGCAGGTACAATTACCACTTTCCAAATAACTTTGTTACCCAAAAACTTTGTTCATTCAGTCTTGGCTGATTTTCATCTGCTTGATTTTTGAGGCTTTAGTCTATTGCCAAATTCTAACTGTCTTGGGATCTTTTATTTTTTGAGACATTTTTCTACATTGTTTCATGCACTGTCTACTGTCTGTCTTGAATGAAGTTACTTCCTTTTAATCACACATTTAATTGCTTTTCTGAAATGATGCCCAAACTTCTAGTGCTCTCAACCAACATGCTTTTTAAAATTTTATTCTACTGATTTATTTATTTCAATAAAATCATTACAATCCCTACATTAAAGGTAGAAAGACATTTAAAATGAAACTGGAAATAATTTAAAACTAATTTTTGACTAAGATATGGGCTGGATATTGGGCGTAGTTTAAGCTAAAATTTTTTCATATATCTTTTATGGAAAATCAAACTAAGCAAAACATTTTTTTCTGACTTTTTAAGGGAGCATATATTTTGAAAATAAAACATTGACTTTCCTGGAAAAAGCAAACAAACAAAAACAAACAAAAAAAAAATCAAGTGGCCAGAAAAAGTAATGAAATTGACCAAGGCAAATCATTAGGCACTGTCACGAAGCATTGTATTCAGATAATTAGGAGCCTTAAAGCAAAAGTTAAATTTTAAAACCATGGAACCTGTGATTAGGAAGGAAAGCAAAGGTTTAAAACTCAAAAAATCAATCCACCAGGTTTTGTACAGATCTAGTAAGAATTCATGTTAATGTCCTTCGCATGCCTGTAGCTCAAACTCCAAAAATATTTTTCAAAGATAATGTTTCACTTGGAAGGGATCTACAGCAATGACCTAGTCCAACTAACTGACCAATTTAGGGATAACTAGAAGTCAAAGTATATTATTAAGGGCATTGTCCAAATGCCCCTTAACCATTGACAGGCTTGGGTCACAGACCACCTGTCTAGTAAGCCTGTTCCAGGGTTTGACCACCCTCTCAGTAAAGAAATGCTTCCTAATGTCCAGTCCGAACCTCCCCTGGAGCAGCTTTGAACCCTTCCTATGCATCCTGTCACTGGGTACCAGGGAGAAGAGACCAGCACCTCCCTCTCCACTTCCGCTCCTCAGGAAGCTGTGAGAGAGCAATGAGGTCATCTCTCGTCCTCCTTTTCTAACAAAAGAGTAAAACTATTAAATCATAGAAGCTTTGCACAGCTGCAAAATATCCGTTCTTGTATATAAAAAACTGTTTCCAATGTTCATTTTGAATATTTTTTTCTTAGAATTATGATTAGCCATATTTTTGAAGAGTACCCTTAGTAAATGAGCAGAGAAAGTTGACAGCAACAGCTTGAAATATTTGATAAATAGTAGATGTTCCTCTATTCAGGAATATGACTGGGAATGAGGAGTATTAGAGACTACTGGAACAGCGAAGATTCAAAATTAATGTATTTTTGAAAACACTAAGCAAGTATTCTAGCTACAGAGCACATAAAAACCTTAAATTAAGATTTATTCTAGTACCCTGTTTCTCCTATAGCCTCCTATTTCATGTCCTGAATAAAGAAAACCCACACAAACTTTCTTTATAAGTTCACAAGTTTCCTTTCATGGAAGTACTGTGTACTTTTCATTCTCACCAGAGATGAAGTTATATTATTGAGAGCAAAGCATCAAACTACACGAAATCTTTGAACGCTTATGATTACTGTTCCACGAAGTTGGAATAGAGTACAGAGAAAGAAGGTTTTGTGCAGCATTATTTTTTTTCCCAATTCCCCATCTGGGATGGTCTTTGTCTTTTTTCCTTCCTGTAGCCTTAGAGATGAGGCAGAGCATGACTCCATCATTCTAAAAGTGGTAGAAAAGAAAGCCACATTGATTCTGGGTTTTCTGTTGAGGGTCAAGGCTTGTCAATTTGTCATCAAATCTATCTATTGTTGTGTGGTTTGTTGTTTGGGTTTTTTTTAATCTCTGCATTAAAATATGTTTCAGATTCCAGCACATACACTTACGTTTAATATTTGCTTGGTTTAAAAAGTCATCAGTTTTTACCGGAATTTTTTTGCATTATGAATCTGGTCAGAAATAGTGAGACAATGAGAACTAGTCCCTGCCATTTTGTTATGATTTTTGAGGTGTCACGGCCATGGTAATCTGTTGCTCTATGGGTTTTAGCTGCAACAGTATTGCTCATGTTGACTGTTTTACCACTCTGTCCCCAAGGGAAATGCAATCGTAATCCAGTTTTCTCCCAATGTGCTGATATTTCAGCCTGTGACTTGCTTACAGGACAGGCCAACCAGTTAGCAAGATGAAAAATTATTACTTCTCTTTCTGGAACAATATAATTCAGTGTGACAGGGGAAATGATAGTTTGCACAGGAGAAGTTACTTTCTCTTGTATTAAGGCAGGTGTCACAGCACAACTTTTGAAGAGCAATGTAAAAACAATACAATTTAAATAGGAATGAAAAACATTCCTTGATTTTCAGAAATATACAAACCCAGATTTATTTATTCATTTATTTAAGAAATTGAGTATTCCTCTAACTGTAATGAATAGCAGAAACAAGGTGATTTATCTACAGAGACCTGCTGAAAGTGACCGTTTTGTGGGAAATTTAGGCCTATAATTCCTGTTACTTTCTAGAGAAAAGTGGTCTAACATTTTCCGTGTTGCTGTGTTTGTGATAAAGTTATTCTCCATGAAAATTAATATTGTTATGGATGAAAACATGACAGAAACTGTATTACTGGAGGTTTATTAATGGTTTAGAAAAGGGACAGAAATGGGAAGAACAACAGCTTATTGTATGGGCTTCAAGTCCCTTTTGTATTTGGCATAGATAATTCAACCTAGTTTACCCTCATTTCCAGTAACCTACCTACCTATATTCACCCTGGCCTTTATGCCTTTGCTACATTTTGTGGAATAAAACCAGAAGCATGAATTGTAGAATCATAGAACCATTCAGGTTTGAAAAGACTCTTAAGAACCTTGAGTCCAACCATTAACAAAACACTGCCAAATCCACCACTAAAACATATCCCTAAGCACACATCCACATGTCTTTTAAATATCTCCAGAGATGGTGACTCAACCACTTCTTTGGGCAACCTGTTCCAATGCTGGACAACCTTTTTGGGGAAGAAATTTTTCATAATATGTTCAATCCAAATCTCCCCTGGTGCAACTTGAGGCCATTTCCCCTTGTCCTTATCGCTTGTTATTTGAGTCCAATAGTAGTTATAGGGAGTGGCAAGGTCTCCCCTCAGTCTCCTTTTCTCCACTCTAAACAACCCCCGTTACCTCAGCTGCTCCTCATAAAACTTGTGCTCTAGACCCTTCACCAGCTTTGAAGAGGGATGTTGTTCTTTGGATGTGTTCCAGCACCTCAGTGTCCTTCTTGTAGTGAGGGGCCCAAAACTGGACACAGTATTCAAGGTGGAGCCCCAGCAGTGCTGAGTACAGGGGAACAATCACTTCCCTGTTCCTACTGCCCACACTTTTTCTGATACAAGCCACAATGCTGTTGGCCTTCTTGGCTGCCTGGGCACACTGCTGGCTCATATTCAATAAGGTGTCAACCAGCACCCCCAGCTCCTTTTCTGCTGTGCTACTTTCCAGCTACTCTTCCCCAAGCCTTTCCCCAAGAAGGGGATTGTGTGACCCAAGTGCAGGACCCAGCATTTGGCTTTGTTGTATCTCATACAATTGGCCTCAGCCTATTGATCCAGTCTGTCCAGATTCCAAAATTCTTTATTTCTTTCACAGAACAGAAAGAAAACAACGTTAAACCTGTAATTTTTTTTTTTTTTTAATAATATCCTGGTTGTAGATACTGCTCTACATTTTTCTGTCCACCTCAAGCTTATAGCCGGATTTTTAAACTCTGCAGTGTCTGTAGGGGAGAGTTACTGCGTGTTTTATAAACCTATTCTTAGACTTCTTTTCTCATATAGTAACAGACTCAGTTGGATAGCTATGAGCAATTATTCCTCGCTGAGTTTAGAAAAAGGCTCTCATCCAATTTCTGCAGTTTGCAGAGTGTGTCCAATCCATGCTTTCTGTCACTATTACAGGCATATTCAAACTGAGTGCAGTTTTTTCAGGCAGATTGGTGTCATTGATTGTCACCTCGTAATGGTATACAGGGGACTGTTACAAAAGTCATATAACAGAGAAGCAGTTTTATTTTAAGTGCCATAAAGGAGCTTCCAAATTTCAAATCTGATCTGACATCTAAATCTCTAGGATTCTTCATGTTTGTCATGCACATTGTAACTGCATTTGGGGAGAGAGAAAAAAAGTGATATGTGAATTTGAACTTAAAAACATCTTTGGTTACACAATAAGGTTTTGTCTATGCTCATAAACTTATTGTGTGTAGGACTTTTACAGATCACTAAAGCCAACTGGCATGGAAAATTTAAAACCTCTTGCCCTCCAAGAGAGGGTGGCCATATTCAAAATGACGATTTGCTTATAAGTCTCTGCTTCATACTACCTCACAGCCTGTTGCTGGAAATGAGTTTGGAAAGTTCTCTCAGCTCAGGGCTGAAGTTGCCAGGGGCAATTCTGACAATATAGGATTGCAAATGATCTCTTTTCAGCAGCTCAGAACAGCCCCTCACAGTGTTTAATTAGTGACAAATGATCCAAATCAATTCTGTAGAAGCAACTTCAGTTCTTACATTTTATTTTGTTAACTGGTTGACTTATCAGTCAGAGAATATTGCTCTGACACATTTTTGCTCTTATGCTTTTTACAATTCTTTTCTGTGTAAAAAAACAATTGGAAGAAACCACCCCAGAATAAAAAGAAATCCCATTGTTTTTTCCCTCATTTTTCATACAGCTGCTTACACTATCAGTGCGTCTTGAAGTTTCAGATATACTGCAAAAACTAAAAGATAACAACGTGACAAGGATATCAACAAACTGTCTACAGCAGCAGTTAGACAATCACACTGTCTGTCCAATTCCTGAAGATAATCCTCCTTCCTAGTGCTGGTTTGGTACTCATTTAACCCAATGGTAATTGATTTTATTTGATCTCTCTTTTCAAACATTTCCACTTGATTTCAAAAATTAACACTTTTAATGCACTTCTCTCTTAGTTTCCTCCTCGTTCCCACTCCTTCACCTTTTCCTTTATAGTTTCATGTTAAAGTCAATTTGCCCACCAGCTGATCTACTCCCTTTGATCAGATTCCACTCTATCACTGTTTGCTCAGCTACATTTTTCATTCAGAAGTCTTATTTTTCTGCCAGTCCCACCACCTCCCTTGTCACTTTCTTCTTTTGAACTGAATGCCCCTTCCCAGGCAAATAATTTCCAGTCTTCCCTGTACTTCCTTCAGGTTCAAAGTTCTTCCTTCCCATTCCCTAGTTTCATACTCTTTTTATCAGTTAATGCCTTTAACCAGTGAATTCCCTTCTCCACAAGATATTTGTTTCCACTGCGTTTTGAATAACATTATTTCTCTACCACAAGTCTGTGATGTCTGATGCCACCATTGTTATAGATGGAAGACAATCCTTGTTTGGATTGTCAGGTATGAATTCCAGCTCAGCAAAGAACACCTAAGAATAGTAGTTTGGGGGAAAAGTCTAGAGGGAAGTTCTGAACTTGCACCTGTGTTAAGCAGGAAGCATGGTCAGTTAACAGACTGTAATGATGTGGACAGAGTTTAGTCATTACAAGGGGAACCTGAAGGTAATGGATTCTTCAGAGATGCTAAGTGACAAAAACATTCTAATACATAAGCACATTCAAAAATATAAAATTGGGCATAGTTAGATTTGCAGTGGTGGGGGCGGGGGGGTGGAAAGACATTACAAGGTACTAAAATTGAAGTTTTTCAGCCAATGGAACCTCTTCATAACAAAACTTGATTGACAATTCCGTGAGAGAAGATGTAAATGCAAAAGATCTAAATGTTTGGGAAGAAATGTATATTTTCTTTAGTCTCTCTTTCAATACAGTTGAATCATTACGACTGAACATTTCCAAATAAGTAATTGAATAGGAATTCATTCTACAGCCGATACTCAGAGGTTTTGTAGTCTAAATGCCTCAATTTCATCAGGGAAGAAGCTTGTCATCATTAATGGAAAAGCCTTAGTTATGGGGGATATTGCCAACATCGGTGAACACGTGATGGCAGAAAAATACTAAGCTTCCTTCAAGACATATTCAGAAATTATTCAGGATACACACTCTTATTTGATATACATTCAAGAAATATATTTTTACTCAGTTTTAATAACTATGTGAAATATGATATCTCAATAAAGGAATTCTGTTAAACTTGAGATGTCACCCACACTTAAAATCAGCACACGATTCTAGAGAAACAGTGTGCATGATGGTGGAAAATGAAATAACTTTTACCCCCTGCAGAGATTAAATTTACAGGAAATATTGGAGAAAATACCATAAACACAGGTTTGACCTGTATATAAAAGCAATTGGAGCAGAAATAAAATGAGACCCTCAGATGCTCTCTTTGCTCCTAGTAGTCCTACTATCCACTGTTCTTGATGCACAAAAAATTTTTGCATGCACATAGAGAGAGAGAGCAGGAAGTGAATCAGTTACTGTAATATATGCATCATAATGTACTTCAGAAAAAAAGAAACAGATGTTTCTTGTGCAGGTATAAAATTCAAAAGTATTATAAAACTATCAAAGAATGGGTAATGAAGAGTAGATTAAAGAGTGCAGTCTTGTCATCACAACACATGTTCTGAACTTTCATGAGAGTATTGTATAACACTAGACATGTATTCATGAAAACAAGGAGATGGAAAGCACCTGCAAAAGAAGTGTTCTTTTTATGTTCTGAAAGATACAACCTGCAGAAGGGAAGGAATGTAGCATTTATGTGCCATATGAGTTGTAATAAGTTGTAATGAGATGCAAAAGCATCTATTATCCAGTTCTCTGCAACTGAAAGTCACTTTGACTGAAGGTCATTATGACCAAGATACCGGTCTCAACAGTTCTTGGAATTTCTTTTTGTAGAAACAGTGCCAATTCCATCATATATCAGTTTATTTTGATGAGCACTAAAAGGAAAGGATTCTTTTCAGATCCCTCATTCTTTTCCAGAATTTTGACTAGGATTAATTTCAATTACAGATGGAAGGATCTGCCAGTCCTTGTTTATTGTGCCTAAACACATGTCCTCGTGTGCATCTGCACTAACCAGACACAATATTATAGTTGTCTAGAAAAAAATTAGATTTACTTAACAGATTATTTGAGATAAAAACCATAAAGCTTCAATTTTTAATTGTTTTCCTATTGGAGGACTTTCTTTTGGAAGTTTGTCCAATTTAGCCTACGATGCCTGTATGTTATTCAGAAATTGCTTTATTTAAACAGTGGACTGCAGCCAAGGCTCCAAGAAAACTCTACCATGTAGACATCCCTTTATTATTAACTGCAAACGTGCCTTCAATCCCCATGGTCTCTAGGCACTTTGATCCAGTTATCTGGGATAGCTTTGGAAGTCTGAAGCTTTGAACCTGTCTGCTATTCAGCTGTCTCCCTAGTTTGTACAATTTTTGTGGTGTGGATGGACTCCTGTCCCTATCATCAACCTGTCACAGTCAAAAGGCAGCACTTTGTGGTCTTCCTGGTAACCCAGCTTCCGGCAGTCTAGTCTGATTGTATCTGTACAGAGGTGCTCAGCAGCAAGCTTACAGGGAGCTTATCAGTTCCTGCCTGTAAGTATTTGAAAACCTATCATCCTCAGGAGTTGAAAAATTATGAAATTTGTATTTCATTTGGAGGGGGTTTAACAATGAGTTTCACTTAGTATTGAAATAAATGTGAAAAACTTTCCCTAAATATATTTCTGTGTCAGCTAGGCATATAATTTACCTAATGTACATGTGCACTCCCAGAATGCAAGATATACACAGGTTTGCAAAATTACCTGGATTAAATATTAGAAATCCTTTTGCCCCCAGAACTTTTCTCCAGATGATGTGATGTAATTACATTCAGCTGAAAGTATCTCTAGTTGTTCTGTTGGCCAAATTGGTTTATTGCCTACTTCACTATCACTGACTATTATTCCTGATTCTTCCTCTGTGTGAATCCTAGATTTTATATTACTCCTTGCCAGAAACAAATTGAAATAGATGTACTGAACACATGGATATGAAGCAGTTTGCCCAGTAATAATTGCTTCATGACGATTTTCTGTTCTTCCAGTTCTTCTCCCTTTGGGATAGTTTAATGGTTTGGATAACATTAGCAAGAGTGAGATGAAGTACTGTCTCAAGCCAGATATTATTACTGCAGACTTGATAAAATCTAAACATTTTTGGAACAATGGTTCCCTGAATAGTTAAGTGGATTCTGAAAACCTCCAAACATTACTGGGTTTTACTCTGCATTTTTTTTTTAAGATCACAAAAGAATTCCAGTCTTGGAGAGAAGTCAGCTTTGTGTTGTGCAATTGAAAATATTTTGAGAGCAGCTGATATTCAGAGTAACATCTCTTTTTAATACACTGTTTTCAAAACTGTCAATTCATAAATAATTACATAAATGTTACATATAAATAAAAGTTTTCATAGAATTATCTTTTCAGCTTTTATTGGAATCTAACAGAAATATTGCAGTCAGAAAATTCTCTTGTTTAAATTTCAATACAAGACAAAAAGCAATCACACAGTCTCTAAATAAATAAATAACAGCTGTTAATAATTCTTTCATATCAGCCAGTCATTGTTGTGTAAACCAGAAGGAAATTTTTGCAGGGAACTATGAAATCTATTTAATACAGAAAAGTTTTTTAAAAACTTACTTGAAAAAAACTTTTCTGTTTCACTAAGCTGCATTTCAGCAGCTCAACAGCAAGTCAGTTTGTCTAGAAAGCTGAACAGAATTCTTCAAGTGTCGTGTTTGCTCTAGGTTTACTTCTTGATATTAAATTTATTCTGTAGATGAAGGGGTCACTAAAAAAAAGTCTTTACAAATAATGTAAATAATACTTACGCTGTAAAGTTTTCATCAGCAGTATTTTTCTTACAATTTGGCATGGAAAGGAGAACCCGGTTCAAGTTTCATCAGGCAGTGTGAGAAATCCGGTATCCCTTACAGATTTAAACTATTCAGATTTAATACAATGGAGAGTTATATGTTGTATTATGGTATTTCTCAATTCCAGTGAATCCACAATGAAAGGTGTTAATAGTAAAATTACTTCGGTTTACTAAAAATCCTTTCAAAACCAGATGATACTTCAAGAAAAGTGTCCATCTCATTCTATATTATTATACCTGCCTTTTTTTTGATTGAACTATTTCTCTATTAGTAGCTTTTTTGATGCCTGTAAAGAACTAGCACAGAATGTTACTTCTGTAACACTGAAATACAGCAACATACGTATGGCAATGCCTCAGGATGAGACCTATAGCAACACTGTGCACATACTATAATGTGTACTAGAAGAAGATAAATCAGAATAGATCCTAAAACGCTTTGCCATACAATATTTTTGAAGAGGAGCATAACTATTTCTATGGATAAGGAGTCAAAATAGTAAAATATTGAAGTGGAGTGTAACTATTTCTATGGATAATGAAAGATAAAATAGTAAAATATTACATACTTAAATAATTTATAAAAACAGTACTAGATGTTGACTTTCTAGCTTCTTTTATAGTGAAAAGATTACGTCTTTTTCTTCATTTACAGAGGTTATAACAATGTTTATCCAATAAATACAAATACATAAAAATACTACAGAAAGGGCTCCATAATCAAGATTTTTAAATGCTAATATTAATATTTCAGTAGTTACAGAACGGTAGATATTGAAAGCATATATCTTGGCACAAAAATATATCTGCTACTGATATATCTTTGACTAAAAGTGTGTGTTAAAAAATTGTAAATTCACTGTATTTCTGTCCCATGGCAAACTTACAATTTTGCTCAGGGAAGAAATGCCAGTGCACCTCACCAGAGATTAATTGTGTATTTCTTTTAAGAGCAAGCTTTCCTAAAATATCAGGATTTTCACACCACAGCCAGCAAATGACTGACTTTGTAAATCCTGTCTTGCCCTCATTGGTAGATGCAAAAGTGGATATAATGAATCTTATAGTAGACTTACAGGCACAAGATCTGATTTTCCTTGGCTTTCTGTGAACAGAGACCACTGGGCTAGGTTTTCTGAGTTTTCAGTCTCTTGAATATCATGCAAAAATATTAGAGGCAGTATGTCTGTAAATGCTTGTACTGTTTCTCTATGGGGGCAGTGTTGCAAGGAGTAGCCATAATTAAACCAAGTGATGTGAACGTGAGCAACCTAAGTAATCATGCAAACCTCATGCCTTTCCCACATATACCATCCTTAATATTAATTTTGACTTTGTATAAATATGCTTAACTTGACAATTGTAGGCTTTTCTTTTTTCTTTTTTTTGTAAGGAAGATGATTCCTTCTGTCTCCTGCAAAATACCTCGAAAAATGTCTGGAAACTCTAAAATAGTTACACATTTAGAATAATGAAACTCCTTAAACCAAATGATCACCTCTAGTTGAATTTCAATTTGAGTCAAATATTTCCAAAAACCTGGACCACATTCTAAAAATCACATTGTCATGCTGAAGACAGTATAGAGGAAAAGACACTAAAAAAAGAATCACATACTTCCCATTATACAGGCTGAAAGTTTGGCCCAGGAGATGCAGATTAATATTTTTTTCTTTCATGTTCACTCCACTGGGCAAAAATATTGAGCATGGCCTAGATGTAGTTTTAGTACATTTATTGAACACTTCCACCATGAACTATTTTAAAATAATCCTTTAAAAATAGAAAGATATAGAACAGTTACACAATAGACATGGAGGAAGGCTACTGATATTTAATTATCTGTTCCTTAGGACCAATAAAAAACACACAGAAATCACCTACACTCCCAGAGGTACAATACAATTCTAGGAAAATTATTTTCACGAAGGACCACTTTGAAAAATGTCATCTGAATGCAAAGCATTGGGTAGAGGTTAGGTACAGAATTTCTAGTGCCTAGGTTGTGTTTGTGGACTTGGATAAGACAATGCTGAGTGCTTCAGATAAATATCTGTTAGCATTCAGCTGGTGAAACCCTGTTTTCAGGAATTTATGTCTTCTTTAGAACTGATAAATTCATTCTGACACAAAAGTGCTCTTTACATAGTGTCTCATTATAGGAAATATTGTAAATTACTTTTTATTTAGCATGAATTTAAAACATGATCTTCATTTCCAAATTATAACCATTCAACATAATATGGAAAAGTAAGGTAACATAGAAATTTATGGTAAAGATTGAGTATTTAAAATGCCTGCATTGCTTTCAATTTTTAAAAATAAAATTTTTTCAAACCATTCCAGGAATTAAAAATAAGATACAAGCTCATCAGGTCAGGCTATCTGGTTCTAGAGTGTTTATAGCTGATTTCATATAATAAGAGAGTTTTCAGTTGGAGAAATAATGTGGAAGTCTGGCTAGTAAGTATTAATTACACTTCAAGAGGATTTCAATCTGCACATAGATTAACAGATCTACAGCCAAAAGGATTCCATTTTGATCATTTAGTCTGATGTGCATAATGCAAACCACTGAATTTCACCAGCTTCACACTGTATTAAGATATCCATACGCATTCCAGATGTGTCATCTAAAAATATTCTTGGGAGATATAATTATATAGGTCTGCGTGTCTTTCTTTTCCTGTTTGCAATTCCTTTTTATATCAGACAAAAAATTTGAACAAGATTGACTAACTGTTGCTAACATGCTATTTTGGGTATTGCAGTTCAAGTGTAAAACAATAGGCAGCTTTAAATACCACACAGTCAAATAGAATGCATCTATAATAATTTTTTTCTTGACTTTTCTATGTGCCAGATGAAAAAAAAAATCTGTTTTACTGATATATTTTTTAAAAATACTAAGTTGCCATTCACTGAATATAAAAATGAAAGAATTTTTTACATTCAGAATTAAATCAGTCCTTAAAGTACCAATTTTGTAACAATGCCTAGTCATACTTCCTTAGGATTTTGACTGATATAAGGTATAAAATATATTAGTTATCCACTGCCTATTTATAAATCAGACCACCTGTGTGGAGAAAACTCTTGTATCATCTCCTTTATTTGTGCTTTCACAGTCCATATGCAGCAAAAGCCGCTAAAAATAGTTTGCACCTGGCAGGTTGATCACTGTGACAATAAAAGGATTAAACAGCAAGATATCTCTCTGCTTTCAGTAATGTCTAGCAATACAGAGGATCTATTTTGTTCATTATGTGCACACCATTCAATGTTTTCAAGCATTATGACTGCCACACCTTTCCTTTTTTACACTTGAAAAGTGCCTGTATTACTATTTTGTTACGTATTACATTTTATAGAAAGCAAAAAAGTTCACTGAGAATGCAGAAAATTTACACAATTTTCTTTAAAAAGTCAGTCTTTCAGACATGTTTTTTCCCAAGAAAGTAGTTTTTGAAGCCATTTAGTACATTTTTTTTTCCTATGATATTGTTAAGGATTTTTTTTTTCATAAACTGAAAACTGTAATGGGGATATAATTCTTGATTATGCTGAAAACAGTTGTGAGATAGATGAGTGGACATCAGTCATTCACAGGCAGATTGTATTCTAGAAAAACAGATTGGAGATAAACCCCAGAGAGTGCCCTGCCAGCTACTGTACCCCCAATGTCAGCAAGAACTCCCTGGGGCTGGCTTTAGCCTACCTCTCTTCTAAAGGCTGTAGCTGGTACTGCAGCAGGAGAGAGCTGGGATGGTGTTACAAAGGCACCCGCAAAACAGAGAGCAGTAGCTATGTGAAAATTGCAGATTTATTACAATCAAAGTTGCCTGGCACTTCAACAGACCGAAGTTAATTACAAGTTTGGATGTGAGTTGGGAATGTATTATACTACACAATACATTCCTAAACTGCAAGAAATACTCTTTAAGAAAAATAAAATAAAATGTGCAAATGGTCACTCACAGAAGGGGAAATCTCCCACTCAAGGGTACCTAAACCAAAGGGGTCACTCACCCAAAAGGGCATGAGGATTCACTCAAGGATATCCTGAAGAGGTAATACACTCACCAAAGGGGAGGAGAGGGCTTATTTGATCCCAGGTAGTTTTCCAGGAGGTTGACCCAATTCAAGGGAAGAGTCCACAACTGCAAACCTGGTGCTCCAAGGATGACCAGCTCAGTTTGGTTCTTCAGCTCCATTTATACCCTAGTCAAGTCTGAACTGTGGTCATTGTAATTAGCTGGGGGCAAACACAAGGCAAAGGCAGGCTAATAGGGCCTAGACTGTGAGGTGCCAAGTAATAGCCCTGAGGTATCAATCTGATCTTTATCAGGTGTTTGGGCAAGGTCACGTCCTTGTCAGGTCCTTGTCATTGTGGCTGCACCTGCCACAGATGGGTATATGCAACAGGTGGATTGAAGGGAAACTTGTGCTCTGTAAGGGACACTGTACCAATCACTCATTCAAACTGTGTGTCTGTGTCATGGTCAGAGGAACAAGTGGACAAGAATTAGGTACTCCACTCTGGAAAGTGGATGAGGTCTTGCAATGCTCCTTGGGAGCTGAGAGTGCTGAAAAACATACAAAAATTAAGAACAATTTTCAGACAGTTGCTACAGAGGTATAACCATGTTCCCTATTCTAAGTCCTAATGGCCCTGTCCAGCCTCACCTGTGGTTTCCACCCACCCATGTCTTCTTGGCCATGGAGCCAAGAGCCTCATTTCAACTCAGTTCTGCTCACCTAGGCCTTCCTCAAGCTATTCTGTTCTGTTATCTCCAGTCGCGTCTCCTGGATGCCCCCAGACCAATGCCAAAGTCTCTAGTCCTGTCTGGCCTCATTTATTACTGTTGTTCCTGACTGGTCTTCTTGGATGGATCTGGGTCTGATTTAACACCTCACCTTGCCTGGGCATCACCGGGTAGTTGACAGAAAATGTTACTGTCACCAAATCAGGCCTGCTCTGGTGCTGCAGGACTGCACCCCACCTGTGCATGGCCTTGTGCTAGGGTCACCCTCAGTGACTAGGTAGATGCAGCAGAAATCCCTGGGAAAATTCATCTCATCTGTCAACCTTCTGTAACCCCACTCTCAAACTCAGATCTGTGTTTCTTCTTGAAGTGAGGAGGCACCATCTTGACCTGGTGTCCAGGAGGGTTTGTACTCTCCTGCTACACACATTGAGCATCTCTGCTACTCCCTAATTCCCTGCTGAATGTGGGAACTGCTGGAGCATGACCAGAGTGTACTGAACAGGTCCTGGGACTGTGTGGAGGAGGAACATGACGTGATATGATTCATTCGAAAGCTTGAAGGAAAGAGCAGACACAAAGGAGGAGGGCACACCACAAGGGAGGAAAGAGATGTCATGACTGCCACTTAAGTTTACATGACATTCCCAGACTCATAGTTTTATTGACTTATTAAAAACCTTGAGTCTGCCTTTTCAGCAGTTTAGTTCATCTGCTTATTCTGCTGAACTATTTTTGGAGAATTTCCTTTGTCGTTTACCTCCCATTAGCTTTTGAATGCATTCATTCATTCTGCTCCAATTCTGCCTTTTTAGTTGCGTAGGATTTTCCATCTTTTCATGACCATTTTCTAGTTTCTGCAACTTCAGTCTTGGACTTCTTACACTGTTTGTAGGTTTTGATGGTATTAGTTCAGTAGTTTATTTTTTTTTAATGTCTCCATTGCTTCCCTTACCTTAAGGTGTGATCTCATCTGCTAATTTTGCCATAAGCCTGTAAAAAAATACATATGAGTGTTAAAATAAAAATAATCCAAACTTGGATATAGTTCCCAAAATCAAATGCTTTAAAGTATACAAGAAGTTATTTTAACACTGAGTGAGGAAGAGGAGACCTAAGTAAAACCCTCACTTTTTCCTAAGATGTAGGCTTTTTCCACTATGTAGTGAACAGGCTTTTTTGCTTTAGGATCCAGGCACTTTAATCTTTTGCCCTATACACATGCTAATTTCCTTCAGAGCTCTCATTTGGAGTCCCTCAAAAGGGAAAGGCCTAATTGTCCTGAGAAGACAGCTTGCTTCAGGACTGACTGTATTGCTAGAAACAGATATAATTTCCACGTGGTTTTGCTTTCTCCATCCTTAACAATCACTGAAACCTATGCCAGTGACTTCATGGCTTCTAATCTGTCTGTAAAATCACAAATCCCTGCTGTCAGGCTGAAAACCAAAACTCTGGTGGTCAGTGAAGCAGTCATGTCATTATTCAGCTGCCATTTTCTAGAAGAAAACTAATTAAAAAAAAAAAGTAAAAGAAAGAAACAACAGTTTCAGGGCACCAAGAGCTTTCATATGCTTTAAAGTGTCTCATATCTGGGCTCTACTCCATTGGAGGGATTCCCTCCTCTACTAATTCCCAAGAAATGATGATTGTGCTAAGGTAGGTGCCTCAACTTAAAAAAAACTCTAGGAAACATACACAAAGGACAGGAATGTGGGTTATTCTTCTCATGTTGCCTGGTATACATTCATAAGCTTTTGGGTACAGGTTTCTTGAAAAGCTTTCTTTGCCCCACTGTTTGTAGGATCTGAGCCTGGTCTTCCTTCTCTTCATCTAAAAGAAGAAAAACCTGAATAGCATTGTCTGATGAGGTCACTCTGTAATCATCTCTCAGTCTCCTGCAAAATGCTGATATTTCAACGGGGAACAGGAGCTTGTTGGAGAAGGTGGTTTAATACTTAGGCTCAAGAAGAACATTTATGCTTAAAGGATGATCAAGATAAGAACTTGGTAGCTTAAAAAGAAAAGAAAGCTCACAGAATGATTCCACAGCATATTCCCTTAGTTCCCATGACTCAACCATGCATGAAAAACCAGTGTCTTTAACATTTTCACACACCTCTTCACTGACAATGGTACAGCTTAATTTACCACGCCCCACTGGAAGTAGCCCTGAAGCGAAAATCAGTGCCTCCCAACTGAAAAAAAAAAAGTGTAAACTTATGATCTTTAACTTACAGGTCCACACAGAGTTACTTTAAATAGAGGTCACCTTTCTCTCTTGCCTTTGCTTTTCAACCCTCATTCATTGTTTTCTCAATTCTTTCTCCCTTGGATCAATATCTTCAGGCTAAAAACTTGAGCTGTGAAAGTTCAGCTGTTTCTCATCCATCTGTACTCCTATTCTCTTTGAAGAGCTGCATTGTGACTAGAAACCTGTTTTGAAAATATATCTAAATTATCAAATTAATTTGAAATAGCAGTTATTTCCTTATTATTATTTATGCTTAAACTAGTTAAGTAAGTTAAATTAGATGGGTGTTCCACCTTCAGTTAGAAGTAAGGAGCAGACATGGATTATGTATTTTTAAGAAGAAAGTTTTGAAATCTTATAGGTTTTCTATTTATTTTGGCTTCCCTCATATCTGCTCTGGACAATAAAGAAAACACCTTTTCTCCCCAATCTTTTTTTTTCCTTTTTCCCACATGTTATCTAGAGACTTCTTATTACATTACTGGCTTTTTTTGTTACAATGCTGGAGACTGCTATCTTGCTTTTGTTAGAAACATTCTCCCAGTCGACCAGAGCCAATGAAGTCAATGGTCAGCCTTGTTCAGCTGTTGGAGGATGAAAGGGAGAGCAGTTTTTTTCTGATCAGGAACAGACGATTGGGAGCCAAACAGAAGCAGCACTACTTCCGTGTTGCTTAATGGGAACCATATATTTGCGTGAAACCTGCATATTGATATGCATTTTGCAAGGCCAGCTTTCCTAGGGAGAGATAAAACTGCTACAGGTACCATGTTTAGTCTTTAAATTGCCTGATGGTTATCTCTATACTTAAAGAATGTGCTTATTTTGATGTTTAACTGTCCATTTTTAGTGACTTCAGATAAAAGACCTTGTATTTGTGGGATGCACTGAGACATAAGACTTCCCATGGCATTTCATAACACCAAACACACTGAGGGATGTAGATCAATATTCATCAGCAAGCACCACAGTCTTTATCACAAACATTCATCTAGCTTGAAAGAAATTGATACGCTGTGCCTGAAAGGACTGTCTCTGAAATGAAAATCGGAGAGCAAAAATTTCTATGAAAAAATGTATTTTTTAAACCTCATAATCTGATAAGAAAATGCATTTCTAAGAAGACATGAGGAACTAGATTCTTTTGAGTCACATGCTTTTGATACATTTTTAACTGAGCTAAAATTTGTGGAACCAGAAATTACAGCAGAAAGAAAGATAAATCAGCAACTGAAGCGAATCTTTGTGTTGCATTCTTATTTATATGGAGAAAAGCTGTGCTTTTGTTTACAGGGAAGGAATGGAGACAAGGACGTCTACCTTCTTTACTGCTCCACACTTCCTTTTTTGTCAGTAATCCAGTCTTTGATGTTGGTTCAGGTCAGATATCAACAGTGGATTATACATTTTTCCCAGTCTGTTTCTAGGTGCTTTATGATGTTATGGTTAGCTGACAGCTTAAGTCCCTTCCCAGATTATAAGAGCATAATACTTCTTCCTCATGCCAGCACTTATCTGATCCCGCTGTGGGATGGTTCTAAAAGTAAGCTCACACTGCAGTAAAACTAACTCAGCAAGAAAAAGATTACAGATATGATCGCTCACCTCTGGGAACAGGTTCGCTACAGGGATCTTGCACATGCCAGCATGTGACAACAGGTGGGTTTGTAGCCCCCACCTGGCAAACGTGAGAAGGAAAAGACTTCAAGTAGTCCCACCTTAAATCAGCTTAAAATGTTGAAACGTCGTTAAATATGCCTTACAGCAATAATTGAGAAAGACAGTTTAATGTAGACATCTTTGGTGGGATTAAGCTAATCTAAAGGCAATGTTTCTTTTAACAGAAAGTGGAATGACTGGAATTCAAGATGGACTGATCTGAAAAAAAATTACTAAAGTTACTTCATTATCTTAACAGTGGAAATTGGTTTAGTTCAGATTTCTGTTCTGGAAAAGACTAATTTTATACTTTTGTTTTAAAACCAGCATCCAGATAAACAGGAAAACAAAGAACTGCTGCAGTGAAATTGGGCCATAAATCCTGGGAATCTGAATGATATTTTTAAAAATGAAAAATATTTCATTTTCTTAAATAGTCTAATTGTCAACATTCTGCGTCAACCCAAGTTCACACATTACTTTCAGGAGTTTCAGTTCAAATTCATCTCACTCTTCTAGATGGTGGTTTCATAAACCAAAATTGTTGATTATAAATCTCCTACAGCAAATTGAAAAAAAAAAAGAAAGGATTATGAAATTATGACAGCGATAAATTGTTTCGAAGGACAGTAATTCATATGGAACATCTGACTCATAGGAAGAAAATTAGTAGTGATTAGATGCAAATTCAAAGAATGAAGAATTTGCTTACTTTTACCTGGTTTGATTTATGGGACTTTAGCCCTATTATAATTTTGTATCGATTATGAGGCCTTTGCATAGGTTAATGATAAAGGTTAAAAGTTCCTCAATAGTGAACAGGATTGAAAAGATGGATTTCTTCATTTAAAACAGGCATTATTGACAATGCTGATTCCAGCACCCTAGAGCATTGCAGTTATAATGGATATGTCTTATAATGGACATAGATTTAGAAGCTATTGTGCGAGAAAGCAATAGGAATCTAATGAAGGTTACTGTGATTCTCTCCACCTCAGATGAAAAATACAGTTATGTGTTAGTCTCTGTAGGCAAAATAAACTCAAGTCTTTTAGACATCCAATACTTTGCTATGTGCTAAAACTGACCTACAAGTAAAAAAGCACATATTAACCACTTCAACAAATCATGTTTTCTCTTTCTGATTCTTAAGAATGCAAAATAAATGGAAATGTTTTCGTTTGTGACACCATTTGTTTGTGTTACATTAATTCATAAAAGCTTTGTTTTCTAAATGGGAATACCAAGTTCATTAATGTATAATGTGAAACAAAAGCTACTGTCAACTTTGAAAGAAAACTTTCAACTATTACACTGAAAACAATGCCACTCTTATTGTTAAAATGACATGCCATACTTATGTTAAGATAATTGGTTACACTCTATTTCTTATATGTACAGATTTCATAAAATGTGTGCAGTTAAACATAATGTGTTGGATATATTTCCTAATATATAGTTAACCATGAAGAATTCTCTTAGCTAATGCCATTAGGCAGACTTCTTAATAATGGTAATATTATTCTTTTCTTTGTAGGTGAGATAACTTACACCTTGATATTCCCTGTGTGTATATAATTGCTATTTCTGTTGATCAGTGTATCATTACAATGACCATTAGAATATATGAAGTTGTCAGGGTATAAGTAAACTGGGTCCTTTTAGAACCCTGAGTCATGAACTAACGACAGAGTCAAATACTTATAAAAATTAAGATAACACAATTCGCAAATAGTGACAACACAAATAATGATTAAAAATATAGAGACTTTAGCATCATATATACATTTAGCAGCATACAAAAGAAGGAGCCCGAGATGGTACAATTCTGGCTGCAAATAGGTAGTAGTGTACGCGTACCTTTTTTAATGAGGTGGACAGCCTCGGGAGACATTCTTCCCTCTCTATTGCAAACTCAATTCCCTAGGTGAGAAGCGTAACCTATTAACTCTCTTTCGAGGTCAGGAGTCTCCCTTTAAACTTTTGCCAAGGGCAGACTGGAGAGGAGGGAGTGCTAAAACTCCAACTTAAGTGAACTTTCTACCGCACTTGTATACCATTTCTATGACAAGCAAGCGTCTCCTGATTGGCTAATATTTCTCAATCTTGCAACGTTACTGGGTCCCTACTTGTGTAACAGTCGTGCGGACACTACTTTATATGTTACATACCTCTACTTTTTAGAACACTTTTTTTACCTCATTTGCCATAGACTGCTTAATAAGAGGACTTCTTCCTTACCTTATAAGCTATTGACTACTAACCACTGGAACTACCTTATACCTTATTTGGAACGTGCCAATAAGCACTACACTACAGGTATCCTATCTTAGACAACACTGCATCTTCCTCTACATCTTGTTTACAAAGTTAGTTCACATCATGTGGGTTGCTATGGAGTCATCAAGAGTGACAGTTACTATGGTTACGGTAGCTAGGTTATATTTCCTGTAAGCTGTGCGATCCAGGAAGTTGGAAGCGATGATACTTTACACACTGTATTGGAGGCCTGAATCAGTTTTACCTCCACAGAAGTCAAAAAGGAGGATTTTAGACAAAATTTTTTCCACCAAATAAGTACTGGTTACCTGTTTCAGAAACTTTCTTTGTAAGATTATCTATGTTTAGTGCATAGGCAGAGAGCAAAAACTGACAACAGCTCAGTATACTGTGTTAAAAGAATTTGTACCTGCATCATACTATGGTATACTGCGTTAAATGCAAGTGACATTGTTTTCCTTGGGGAAACTGTTGAAAACTGTTGCTTTAGAATAGAGTGGATGAAGCACCAGTTACTCTCAGAGATAAAGAACTCTAATGGTGGCTTGATTATCACCACACTTCACATACCAACACAAAAATCCTAGTCATTGATGACCTTCCTTTGTTGAGGCAAGCTAAACATAAATTTGGAGTTGGCTTGGCTCCTAAGTGAGCATCATCTCCCTGTTCCACATCAGCTTGTGGCATATAGGTCAGGTTCAGTCCTTTGGTACTTGTACTCAAGGTCCTGTCTGGGATCCGGTAGAGATTGTCTGAGCTACTTTTCCAAGGAGCAGCCATGAAAACCCACAGGATGGCATTTCACTGAAAGAAATGACTGACCAATTGAAGAGGTGAGACTCATGAAGATGTTTAGGAATTCGCTGCTAGAATTTATATCACAGTACTGAACCCTCCTGTGAACCAAACAATTCTCCAAATTTAAATGATTTCACTGTAGGCTGTGTCTACACTGTCAAGTAATTAGCTTGGGAGTTGTCTTCTGGTTTCAGTTCCTATTATCCACATTGCATAAACTTTTCTTCACTGCATGGCTCAGAATTAAAGAAAACCACCTCATCCCTCCAAAACAAACCTCAAGTTCTGTGGATAATTCATCCCAAGGACTGCTTCCAAAAGGCAATACATACCAGACGGCCAAAGGGTTGGATTTCTCTGCTCTACAAAGTCCCTCAATAGCATGTTTTTTATTTTCAAAACAATTTCCTGTGCTTGGATATTGTATCTCAGAGCCTGCAATGTGCTCCTTCAGTTTCATGTTGTAAAAACACCACCTGGTGGGTTGCAGCACAGCCCTCATGATTTTTTCAGGCACTTTGAACTAAAAACAAACAAACAAAATGATAACTGGGTCTTCGAGCCAGGGAGACCACTGTGTGTGGCTTAAAAGAGATGCAGGGCATGGTACTGTGTAGTGGAGATTTGTTTAGCAGTTTCTTCTAGGTATTACTATCTCTGAGCACAGCAGACATAAGCCGCTCGACAACACTTTGCCTGAAGGATCTCCCTCTGGGACGTGTATTTAGCTATGTAAATATAGCTGCAATGACTTTCTGTTCTTTAGCAGGAAACACTTTCACAAAGTACTGCCTTCTCAGAGCTCGGACACGCACAACAGACATTCATTATTTTCACGGCAATATGGCAGCCCTTTATCTTGTCCTTCAACACCAGATGCTGAAAACAAAAGTGCTTAAAGACAGGGGTTTAGGTAGAAAAATGAAAATACATGACTACATGTGAAAGAAATAAGAACTCAACCAATACCTCACTTTTTTTCTTTTCTTTTTCAGTTTTTCTACCTAGAATTTTCATTTGCGAGAGCTACATAGCTCGGTATTTAGGGGTTTTTTTTCCAACAAAGATATAAAGCATAATGACAGAGAGTATTTTGGAAAATATTCACTCATCACTCAGTGGTGAACCTGTTATGTGACAAAGTGTAAGATTTATTTGGCCAAATTCAAATTAAATGTCTACACCTGAGTACTCCATCTCCTTCTCCTGCATTGATTTATTTTTCTACATTTATTATAATGAGAGCTGTAGTAACTAAGTGATGCAGGGCAGGATTCAGCTATCTAAACAGAAATGACAAAAGCCACTGGAGATGCTCCAATATGTTCACGACATCGTTAAAGGGTTTTATAAGCATCAGGCTTCTTTTGGATGGGCAGCTGTATGCTGAATGTGATACCCTCCTCTTCTGCATCTAAAACTTCTATATTTAACAAACTGAACCCTAGCTGTAGATGTAGACTGTGCAGATATGAAAAACTAAGTGGAATTAATCACACCTTACGTATCACATGCTATTATCTTCCTAAGCTCACTACTTCAGCATCAGCATAGTGCCACTTTATGCAGTATTCAAGATGGTGCTGACACAAACCGACCCATATAACCACTATAGCAAAGCAGATGAAATTCTCTGCCAAAGTACGAGCTCATCTGTGATTTTAAAAAACCTGCTCTTTATTTTTTTTAATGGATGTATTTTAAGGACTCTATCCTTCATAGTTAAAAAGTATCTCATACACCTGAGAAGGTGTAAGTACATTTTCATTTTCCTGGTTTTTTTTTTTATGTTGGCTTTTCATTGTTTATGTTTTCTTCTTCAATAAGGCAAAGTGGCCGTAGAAAAGTAGTGTGAATTTATGAGAATTATGAGAATCATTCACTCTGCTTTATACGGATAATAAACACATATCCCTATGCTCCAAGTTACACATTAATCACTGAATGCTAGAAGTTAGGGGTCCCAATGGACCCATTATTTAAATTTTTCACTATATCTTATTGTTTTTTCCACCTAAAAGCATTGGGCAATTGTTACATGCAGACTCAAATGGTGAAACAGAGACATTACTGGTTTGGCAAAATCTATTTATTTTGGTTTTGAACTGTCTTTTCTCTTTCACCTGAACTTTACTAACAAGCTATTGAAATTGACACAATCAGATACAGTAATTTATTGCACCCAAATTAAGATTTTGGAGCTCACAGAAAGACACAAATAGATAGGAATCAATCATTTTAGAAAATACAGTTTTAGTATCAGTGAAGTCTAATTTCTTTCAAAATGATTCATTAATTTCATTGATATGGTAGCAGTTATATGTATATTTATGTAACAATAGGTTCCATAATGCAAAAGCCTTCATTCATTGTGAATTAATAATGTTGACTCCCCTGTTTTATTTTTCATGAACATTGTAACAAATGGAGCTTAACTGAAACACAAGTTTGAAGGATTAAGAAATTCAGCTGAGTAAACTGATTTATAATTCAGATAAATTTGTAATTCAAACTAATGTACAATGCTAGATAATTTATTTTCCTTTAAAATTAAAGCCTGAAAATTCTCAAAGCTTCTTTGGAAAAACGCTTGAAAATTTTTTAATTTCTTTAGCCTCTGTAGATTAGCTGTTCTTTTTCCCTTCATTAAATGAAAACTAAACAAAATAAAGCAAAGATACATTTTTCACTAGCTGAATTCCTGACTTAATTCTCAGCAGAAATACCTCTTATATCACTGTTCATTCTTGAAAAAGCAATGTCATCAAAGAATGGTAAAGCGCTGTAAGTTCCTTCTGTCTGTACTCCTTGTAAGTGAAATCCAGCAGAGTTCTTTTGTTTGCTTGTTTATTCACTACTAGTGGGGAATTGTGAAACATTTAATACTTATAGAATCACAGAATTGTTCAGATTGGAAGGGGCTTCTGAGATTATCCATTCCAATCCCACTTCCCTTTTCCATTTCACTTGCTGTGCAATGGTGAGGGCAGAAGTTGTACTACATCATAAAACACACTTCAGATTTCCTGAAGAGGGTGAATAGATGCACTGCTCTTTGTCTTCTATAAGAAGGGTGTATGTTCAAGCATAATATAGCATATATTTTCCTGTTAGGGACATCCCTTAGCTTTTCCAAGTATAGAGACAATCATAAAAACATGAAAATGGCCTCAAGAAATTAGTTTTTTGCCAGGTAGCCATCATAATATAGTTCTTCTCAGACACTCAGAAGAATATCACATGGAAGGGTCTTTGAATAATGGTAGACATAGTTCACTGTTTCTACTTTACTTTCTAAGCACTGGATAATTGTAAGTATTTTGTGATGCTTTTAAGATTAATCATTTAAACACACTAGCCGGTGAATGACATGACATATACTGAATATTTTTTTCCCACCTCTACCTCCTCTTCTAGAAAGGAATCTATAAAATACTTAAAGCAGGAAATACAAGGTTCCACAGCAATTGCTATGTATGAACGGAAGCATGTCTGAAACACAGCTCTGTGATCTAATTAGTATAACTATGTTTTGAAACATTTTCATGATATAATGTAGTTAGGAATATAACCTGACAAAAAAACGTGAAAAGAAAGGGAATGGACATCCATTGGAAGCTTTAAAAGTCACAGATATCAAAAGATTGGCCAATCAAAGAAAAAGGTTTGGTAACTACTATGTCATTTTAATTTATGGAATGACAACACAAAGAAATACTTTATTTTCCTCCTCTTTTTTTTTCTTAAAATTAGTTAATATATTTTTGTTAAGTTTAACTTCATAAAGCATTATTGTGACTTCACTATTGTCAATTACAAGAATCAAACTAATATTACGTCTTCCTTCACGCTAGAAAAAGATGATATATTAGCCAGTGTTGGTGTTTACTTAACATAGCGAAGCAATTGTCTAGCTCTCACTAGCTGCATGTTCCTGGAGCCATTGCTCTGATATCACTGTCCCTTCATTCCTCTTAATCATTATGCTATTCTTCTTTTTGCCTTTGACTATAAATTCTTCAGTTTACTTTATTGATTGCATCCAAATTTATCTTCTACTTCCCTAAAATATTGCTTTTTACTGATATCGATACATTCGTGACCAGCATGCCTGCATGTTGTACTTTGCAAGTATCTCATTACTGTAAATTACATTTCCAACTTTATATTTAAACATTCACCTACAGCACATCAGGTTTTTGGTCTATTAATCTTGCTTTTGTGATTTTCTTAATTTTATAAAGTTTCTTCAAGATTTTTTTCTTACGAATTTTGGGTCCAGAACTTCAACTAGTTACCAGTGCTCTTCTTCATAGATCATGTGTTATAAGATTCTGTTAAGGGTCGAGGGACCGAGGTACCCACTCCTCGAATCCTTAACGGAATCCCTCTGTCCTGATAGGAAGGGATTTAATAGGGAAAGGAAGAAATTCACACCTCGGTCTGCTCGGATAGCTGAAACAAACTTTAATATACAATAAAGCCACACAACTATATTCTATATGTATATGCTTACAAACCAAAAGGGAAAGGGAGAGGGGGGATGAAAAAAAGAAAAAAAAACCCAAAGTAGTGAGTAGTGAATGTTTACACACACACTGTTCTTTTTCAAGGCTGGCGAGCTAAGCAACATCCTTAGGAAGCACGCAAGGTGCCAGCAGGGG
>NW_010413230.1:16887-19982 GCF_000710305.1 Buceros rhinoceros silvestris | reverse complement strand
TGTGTACCTCGGCTGGTCTCAGGCTGCTCTCGGGCTGGCCGGTCGGCAGGTTGGTTCGTGGGAGGACTCGGCTCCCTGCGTGCTGCTACCCAGGACCTCGACGAGCGATCCGGGGGGTGCAGGCAGACCTTTGGGCTTTCGGCCTGGACGGGGCCTG
Source organism: Buceros rhinoceros silvestris (assembly GCF_000710305.1). Taxonomy (NCBI): domain Eukaryota; kingdom Metazoa; phylum Chordata; class Aves; order Bucerotiformes; family Bucerotidae; genus Buceros; species Buceros rhinoceros. The sequence goes on along the minus strand of NW_010413230.1, from coordinate 19,825 downwards.
CTCAGGCTGCTCCCGGGCCTGGTCGGCGGCAGAGCAGGTCCGTGGGAGGAGGTGCTCCCTGCTGCAGGGGCGGAAGTCGAGAGAGGGAGGTTCCTCCCTGCGTGCTGCTTTATAACCTTAACACCTAACAGTGCACCTGACCCTCTTTTAACCAATTAAATGCGGGGTCATAGTATTGCAGGGAATAATTCCATTTGTCCAGAACTCAAAACAAGGAAGTTTCAGCTCAAACCAGGAAGTTTTAGCTCAAACCGGGACAGATTCCTAAATTTAGCTTACATATAATGATTGAAACAATTATTTGCCCTTCTAAGAACAATTTTGCATACACTTCGTGGAAGAGTTGTCTTGCGAAAGTTACATTCTGCATTTTTTTGTATCTCAAACACTGTCCCATCCTTACTCAAATTATTCCTCATAATTCATAGAAAATGCTTCTGCCATAAAAAAACTGCATTTTGAATCTTCCAGAACATCGTAAGAATGATGCACAGAGAGAAATCCTGTTCTTCCTTCTCTCTAAATCTTTAACAGGGTTTGTATCTAATGGGATTCTCACAGCAGCTCATAGGGTAGTTTCATTTTCCCTTGAAGACCCACACTAGTCTGATGTATGTTACTCAGCAGAGAGAAGATAACAGAGCAAGGTGTTTGAGGTTGACTACAGTTTCACAAACACTTCTTACTTTGGTTTCAGTCTAGGCCATTATTGGAGGATGTTCCATTTAAAATGCTTAAAGTCCCTGAATCAGCACAGCCCTTGGTCGGCAGGCACCTGCTGCTCAAAAGTTACAACCCATTTTTGTGATATTTTGACAATCTCACTAGAAAAGCTCCATGTCAAATGAAAATATTCCATGACTCCAGCTTTGACTTTTCCAATCAAGGTTAAAGGCTCTCTATGAATGTTGGAAGGAAATTGTAGTTTTAATGTAGCTATTCTGGAGAACTGAACAGCTCAGCTCTCAAGACTGCCAGCAGCATTACCTCTCTCAATCTTTAAATATCTTTAGAAGATATTAAAAAGATTTAGAAATACTCTACAGCTGTTATACCATAATGAGATGGTGTAATATTTATCACCATGTTTGGTGAAATTCTTTTACTCCTTAATTTTTTCTAAACCAAGCAGGACAATACTTTAAATTGCAGCCACTAACTTGAGCTTCACAGCTGATGCTGGGGCAGGTATGTGAGGCTTGACAGCTTTGCTTTATATAGCTTCACACAAACAGGATATTTGGATTTTAATTCCCAAGTGATTTATCTTCTTCTCTGCTGCAATTCTGGCTTTTCTTCAAGAAAAAATTCTGAATCTCAGATGAAACTGCTTAATTTTACCATTATCTGGTCAAATATATTAGCTCTAGTATGATTTTGATAGTAAACTAGACATTTATCAGAGATAATTTTAAATATTTGGGAAAACTAAATGCCTTTTCTGTAACATAATTCCAGCTTCTATCATGTAAGAAAACTAAAACTAAATTTGCTTCTGGTTTTGGTTTGTTCTGCTACAAATGTTTGAATAGCTCTCATTGCAACTCTGCTGTAAATTATGAAAGTTAAATTCATTTAGAGGGAAGAATCGCTTCCATTACTGGTTATGATATATGAAAAGTGACATATGTTTAAAACCTAATGCATAATGCGCCACAGAACCTTCTTATTTAAATAGGAAGTATTGTCTAGCTGTAGGTTACCATTGTGGCATAGACCTATGGGGCTGAAGAGGTGGAAGGTTTGCTGTATGTTTACACTGCAATCCTAACAGTATATTCTATTTAACATCAGAGACTGTATTAAATACTTTATTTTGATTGATCAAAGGAAAATATATTGGTAGGTTTGAATATTTTAAAAAACCACTCTTTTTATAGGAACTTCCAAAGTCTGCAGTTTTCATTTGAGTCTGGAAATAAACCAATAATAATAATAATAATAAAGAAAAGACAACATTTGCCATAAAATGAAATCTGTTTTTTCTATTTTCCATAATATTGTCAGTGAAATTCCCACTAGAAGTCAGACCTGACTCTCCAGTCATTAATTAATACCTAGTCACATGGCTTTCAGATTCAGATCATGTACTCTAACTGAAGCCAGTTATTTCTTTAACTGCAAGATCTAAGAATATTTTTGCATTTACGATAATCACATTTTAGAATAAGTGATTTCTTAGATGTTTAAGATAAGGTCATATTTTCACTACTATGGTAGTGTATCTGTAAATACTGGGAAAACTCTGCTTTATTATACCTATAACACTTGGTGAAATTCTTTGTTATATAGGGGAGAGCCGAATTTTTCACTATCTGTTGAAATCAGTCTTTATAAATATGGAGAAAACTCATTAATGCTCTGGAGAAATCACTGAATCACGGAATCATTTTGGTTGGGAGACACCTTTAAGAACATCAAGACAACCAGTAACCCAGCACTGCCAAGTCACCACTAAATCATTTCCCTCAGCACAACATCTACATGTGTTTTAAACTCATCCAAGGATGGGAACTCCACCACTTCTCTGGGCAGCCTGTTCTAGGGTTTCACAACACTTTCAGAGAAAAGATTTTTCCTAATATCCAACCTAAACCTCCCCTGACACAACTTCAGGCTGTTTCCTCTAGTCCTGTGACTTGTTACTTGGGAGAACAGATAACTCCCAGCTCACTACAATGTCCTTCCAGGTAGTTGAAGAGACTGAGAAAGTCCTCCCTTCAGCCTCCTTTTCTCTACACTAAACAACCCCAGTTCTCTCAGCTGCTACTCATAAGACTTGTACTCTAGACCCTTCACCAGCTTTGTTGCCCTTCTCTGGACATGCTCCAGCACCTCAGTGTCCTTCTTGTAAGGGAGGGGCCCAGAATTTGACACAGTACTGAAGGTGTGGCCTTACCAGTGCCAAGTTCAGGAGAACAATCACTTCCCTATTCCT
>NW_010413230.1:0-16741 GCF_000710305.1 Buceros rhinoceros silvestris | reverse complement strand
TCCTGCTGGCCATGCAATTTCTGATATAAGCAATGACTCAAACAATTTTTTGATTGATGTTCTACTTAGAAAATTTCCCTGTAAAAAACACCTTGATAACCTATCTTTGATGATCCACCAATTCAGTGAATCCACCATTCAGTGAAGTGTTGAATGGCTGATTTTTTTCTAGACAGGTTACTGAATGTGCATGATAAGGATAAGTCATTTTCCCTCCTGCTCAACATCGTCACTTCCTCCTTGTATGCCCACTTGCGTTGTATCATGGAGCTAATTTTCACAAATTCCGGGCAAGAGCACTGGATCGATAAATCCACACAAAATAGCAGTGTATTCTGCTAAGTATAGCAGCGTAGAAGACAAATTCATTCTAGCAGGTTTTTCAGACAACGTGATTGACTTTAGCTGACTCTTAATGCATTTTTTCAAAGCTACAGGAAGGATATTTGAGTACATACAGCAAGTTCACAAAGAGCAGCTTTCAAGTTGCTTTTAGAGAAAAGAATATTTTTAACACAAGCACAAAAAATGTTGTTCCTTTTAAAAAAATGTGGATTCTCTGTAGCTTCTGCTAAACCAGCTTAACAAAGAGGATAACACCTTGACTAAAACATTTATACATCATCGCAGCCCCTTTGAATAATAAGAAGAATCAGTAGTTTACTCATCTTTCCTAATGATACAGAGAAGGAAGAAGTACCTAAACAATGAATAACAATGCAGAAACTCAGACTGTAAAATCAATATGTCAGCTCAGTAGAGCTGAGCTTCTTTCTAATGCTGCTGTTTCAACAGTGGAGTTTACCTTCTGAATAATATATGTATTGACCTAATTACATAAATATTGACTTTGCTTTATATGAAGCCATTTTCAGTCTCAGTGTAATTACAATGTCAATATTTGTTGCATGTAATAACACTGAATTTAGACTTGTTAATTTTGATTGATAGTGGCATGCCACAAGTTATTATATGGGTTAAGACAGTCTAGAAGTATGCATAGCAAATACAAGCAGCTGACAATGCTACCAAATCTGAATATGTCTCCAAGACCTTCTGTTTCTGACTGTTTAAGCCAGCAGAGGAAATAAAATGGTCGATTACATCCTTGTTCCATACAAAGCGCTGTTTTGACATGGAGAAATATTCATCCATGTCCAATAAAGCACAACTACTCACTCAGGAACTCAGTAAGAGTTCCTATTTGAAGTTAGCTTTACAATTTTGCCTTACAGTGTTGTAACATCTGTTTAAACTGCACCAAAATGAAGGTTTTGTATAGCAACAAGTATACTTTGCAGCATACGTTCCATGAAGTAGATGTTATTATGGACTAATATTGCGACCTAAACACAAGCAATTTCCCTTTTCTTCAAATTCAAGAAAGATGTGAGCAGTGGACTTTTAGGTACTGCTGGGACTTGCAAAACTGTTCACTTCAGCCTGCAAATGTTTGTTGAGATATGTTTCTACAAGAACACCCTTGTTCAGAGCTGGCAGACCTCAAAACTTCTTCAATAATGAATAGCCATATAGTATAGTGTATGTTTCTAGATGCAACTCTAATGGAGTTTGAATTTAGCAGTAACATGAGAATTAGAAACCAAACCGTGACAGTATCTGTGCTGAGGATATTTAAATTTGTTCTAGCTATAACATGTTACCAGTACTGACAATACATATGTCATAGTGTATTTTCTTATTTGTCTCAGCAGGGATGCCAGACAAGACGAACCTCAGTGATGTAAAGCAAATCCATCAAACCGACAATGGCAGCACGTTAGACACAACTGGAACAGGATGTACAACAATGGCTGATTATATAACATTTATGCCGATTAGTTTGGTAACACTATTTCTCAGTCTTTCGTAATGGTTTAACTCTGGCTTGATATACGTCTCGTCATCTGTTTGTCTCCACTCACAAGCCCAGAATAAGGTATCTGATCAATATAGCAATATTTATGATAGCTTGTATAATATCAGCCTCTCTGATCTTAAGATAGAATATTAAGAAAGTTGTTTGTGTAATAATTTTCCAGTGTTGTGGGGTTTTCTAACACCTGTATAGTCATGCAAAATCATGTTTCCTTTTAAAGTATTTTATGTTTAAAATAAGATGACAATGATAACCTTTCTCTTAAAAGCAATTTGTAAAAAATAAATCACAGAATCACTGAGTCGTAGAAGGGACCCCTGGAGATCATCTAGACCTGTACTCAGAGTAGAGTCAACTAGAGCAAGCTACCTGACACCAAGTTCAGCTGGTACTGGAATGTCTCCAAGAATAGAGACTCTACAGTCACTCTGGGCAACCTGTTGAATACTCATAATGAAAAAAACCCAACCTCTTACATTTAAATATTACCTCTTGTACTTCGGTTTGTGCCCATTGCTTCATATCTTGTCACTGGGCACCACTGAGAAGAGTTTGGCTCCATCTTCTTTATTCCCCTTGTCAGGTATTTATACACTTTGATAAGATCCCCCCTGCATCTTCTCTCCTCCAGGCCAAACAGTCCCAGCTGTCTCAGCCTCTCCTGTAAGACTTGCTCCTGTTCCTTGAAAATCTTCATGGCCCTTTACAGGACTCTATCCAATATGTCCGTGTCTGTCCTGTCCTTGGGAGCCCAGACCGAGGCACAGCACTGTAGATACTGTCTCACCAGTAGAGAGGAGAAGGAGAGAATCCTGTCCTTTGACCTGTTAGCAACACTTTTCTTGATTTAGCCCAGAAGGTTGCCAGGTGTCTTTGATGCCAGGGCATGTTTTTGGCTCATATTCCACTTGGTGTCCATCAGGATCTCCAAGCCCTTCTCTGCAAAGCTGCTTTCCAGTCAACATCCACCAGCATGCACTAGTGCATGGGCTTATTCCTACCCAGGCGGAGGACTTGGCATTTCTCTTTCTTGAACTTCATGAGATTCTTATTAAGCCTTCTCTTCAGTCTGTCAGAGTCCCTCTGAATGGCAGAACAACTCTTTGGTGTACCAGCTACTCCCCCCATTTTGGTACCCTCTGTGAGAACTTGCTAAGAGTGCATACTGTTGCATCGTCTGAGACTCAATGAAGAAATCAAACATTATCAACCTCTGGGGTAAGCCAGGAGTAACTGGTCTCCATGTGGTCTTTGTGTTGCTATTTGCAACCCTACACATAACTTATAGCAACTGATGAAACTGTTGATCAGTACTTTATGACTTTTGTATTTGAAGTCCTGCCTTCTAGGATGTGATCCCTGAAAAACAGAAAATGTTGAATCTGTCCTTCTGTTTTTCTTCAAAAAGGAGGAAAAAATCCACAATGTAAACTCAGCTAATTTTAGTAGGAATTATTTTGCACAGTTCAGAAAAACTACATATTAGATACTGTATATGTATATGCAGATATACATGTAAACTGCGTTTTATCTAGAGATACCAGCAAGGTTAGGATTCAGTGTTGGATTAAAGTATCTGAATCTGTATGCCTACATACAGATATTTACATATGTGCTATATATCTATTAAATATCTGCTCTGTATTTCTAAGCTGTCACTGCAGTCAGTGGAAATACAGGGTAACATTCAATTGCTAAAACACCAGCAATGAGTGCCAGTTAAGATGCTGTAAATAAACAGACCCATTGTCCAGCTACTGCTCTGAAGGGCTTCAGATCTTTCTGTGAGCACGTGACCAGGGCCCTTTGTCAGCAGAGTCAATGGAGCCCAGTGCATTATTCAGCTCATATGATGAGAGACGCCAAAGAAAGCAACTCAGTCTCTCAAAAGTGCCTGGTGCACTTGGATTTCTTGGAGTATCCAAGACTTCTTCATGTGACTGGCATATATGATGCAGCTTATGGGAAATTCCAGAGGCTTCCTTGAATGGGAGCCATCTGGAGTGGCAGCTGGTAGCTACATGGATTATCCTTGTGTATCTCAAATAAATCTAGAAACACATATGTGGGCCCATGAATAATACGCCAAGTCTCCATCAGTAAGTAATATAGGAGCTCCAATATGTAGCTGAAGAGGTGAAACACAAACACAAATCTGAATCAAAACATGAATCCCAGTTCAAGTTCTTAATACTTTGTAAGATGAGGCAAGCTAGTGTTCCACAGTACTAATGGTACATTATATATTACTGTTATAAGATCTGATTGTCCTGCCATGACTAATTCCCACGTGATTTTAACTAGGAAGTATTTAAGAATATTTTGTGGTTATTTCTTCTTTACAGTCCTTTAGAAGAGAAAATAATAAATGGTACAATATTGTATGCACTCACATTGCATTTAGAACTCTGCCTAGATTGTCAAAAATTTAATTTTATATGAAACTAATATGAAGAAACATATGTAAATATTTTTAATCCGGAATGCATGCATTAGTCATTAGAGCACGTAGTACAACATACAGGTGAACGGGCGTAAAATTTAGAAAAGTAAGTGAACATTCCTGAGAGCAATTCCATGCCCAAATAAACACCATTAATAGGCATGTGTGTCAGTGTATACAGTTTACTTGACCTCTTTTTTCTTTTGCAGATTTTGTAAACCAGTCTTTCTAATTCACTTGTCTTCTTGTCTCAGCATACACTAAAAATATGACATCAGTAGTTTGGGCAAAGAAAACCTGATTTCATTCTTCTTCAGATGAGCTCAACCCAGTAATCATCAATCTAGTCCAGTTAACATTTTTTTTTAACAATGACCAGTATCAGTCACTCCAAGGAAAAAATAATAAAGCTTTGAATAGAAGATTCAGAAATGGGGAAAAAAAATCTACCTATACTCGTTACTTAGAATTTTGTTTATATCCTGAAGCACTTTGTTTCCATTTCTCACTTTTGTATGTTGCTCAAGACGTTATTGATGGCACCAAGTATTCAAGGAGATAAGAGTGTATTCTAGAGTACCTTGGAAACACAAGTCCCATTTTCAAATGATGTCATTAGTAATTAGGTCCTAAGGCCTATTCAGGTATATATTAACTACTAGTCTGCGTTACTCCTGTTTTTTCATGGCCCATTCCCCTTGTCTTTTATACAAAAAATAATTTCTGAGATTCCTTCTGGAGTGGAAAATTAGGTCTCTTCTTGCCAGAAACATACGAACAAACTAGTGGCAATATGATTACAATAGTGATAGGTCCAGAGATCCTTTACTGACCTCTCGGCCATGAGACCTCATTCACCCTCCTGTTCACCTGTCTCTAGGTATCATCACACATTCCACATCATTGCTTAGTCTCATACATCTGCCAGGCTGCATCACAGTTCTTTCATCATATCTGCCCTGTTCTAAAGAAACATTCTTGTTTCTTCAAGAACTATCAAAAATCGTTAAAATGGCTCAAAGGAAAGAGAAGGAAGCCAAGGTTATTTTGCAATCTGTTTCAAGGTTACCTTGCAAGGCAGGTACCCTTGCAAGAAACTGTGGAAACATAGCAGGATATGAAGTATAGCTCCAAATTTAGCAATTGGAAAAAAAAAACACTAGTCTGAAATGCTGCCTGTTAAAGCCAACAAATGACGCTATGTTAAATGTTAAAAGCCAATGAAATGAGGAATAGCACTGAGCAGAAAAATGCAGAGTATATTAAAGTCAGGAGGAGAAAAAGAAAAAAAGACCAAACTGAGTATCATGATGATACAGTGGAAAAATATCTGTATCCACATAAAATGCTGGAGGGTATGCAGTATGGGTCAACTGTTTCGGGATGCAGAAGCTTTTCCCAAGAGCAGGTCATATGAGCAGCACAAGGCTGCCACTGAGCTCCCCAGATGACTGGGGAAATGGTACTTAGGTCTTGGTTGCTCTCAGTACTTTATTTTTACTCAGACATTTTTAAGAGTCTAAAACATCTCCATATCTCCCAAAACCTTTAGTGAATGAGATTTTTTTTGTTGTTGTTTTTGCTTTCTTTTAAATACACTTTTCATGTATTGCAGCGGGTATGGTTTGAAGTAGGAATGCTTTGCTCAACATCTGCCTTTTTTCAGAGACACTCATTCAAATGCTGTTTATACTAAAATTGCTGTGGATATCATATTAAAGCTGAGTAACTGGTCTCAGTACAACTAAAAAAATCAGCAACCGTAAGGTGAGAAAACTTTGTAGGGAATAATTTCTTAGAGGAGATAGTAGATACTTGTAAAACAATATTTCATAAAAAGAATAATTCTAAAAAATATAACATTTCAAAACTTTTTTTTAAAATCTGATAAGATCAAGCTATTCTTCTTGAAGGTCCTTTTTTTTTCCCTCTAACGGTACCTCTATGTTTAAATGTACCTGTACCTTCTGGAGGAAAAAGTACTGAAATACTTTTTCTTATAACTAATGTCCTAGCACTTTAAATAAAAATTTCAATGTGACAGTTTTCCTAGGTGTAGCTGGTGGAAGAGAACAAAAAACCATTTCTTTTCTTCAGAAGCAAGTATTGTTCCTTTCATGACTAATAAAGACATGAAGCGTAACTATAGCCATACAATGCATTATCTTCGTCTTTCTTCCTTTCTATAGATAGAGACAAATATACATAACTTATTTCAATATAACTGTATTTTTATATGTTTACTAAGATAATATTGTTGTTCAGATTATAACAGGGTTTAGACGGTTAATAGGTTTATCAAATATTTCAGATTAACTTTAATATTTCCATAGCATCTTCTCAAGAGAATGAATTAAGTGGTTGAAACTATCTCTGCTTATTTTTAAAATATTCAATTCTACTCTAAAATAATTGTGTAAACATGACTCTTACTCAGCAAATGATGATTTTTTCTATGTGCTCTGAGTCACAACTGATTATAATAGGAATTTTAAAAAAAGTTTCTGACTACATTAGACTAAAAAGCTAATGTAGCTCTAGTTAAAGCCAGATTCTTTCTCCTCTTGCAAATCTCAGCAAGATATTAACATTCTAACTCCTTCCTTCCTGGTGATGCATGCACAAAAAATACAGCTCGACAGATTTTTTCCAGACAAAATTTGCATGTCTGGCAGTTGGAAACTTTATCTTTTACTTTATTTTGGAAATTCTAAATGTGAAATTCTAGCGACAATATACCTGGTATCCCATGAAGCTATTTTACCAGCTCACAATGAAGAGGAATAACATGCTGAGGACTTGGTCAATGAATCTCATCACCCCTTACAGCGCAGAGGACTGTGCTAAGATCACCTGCTGTGCATGCCTAATTTAGGTGTCACAACTAAGTCTCTCCAGGTTTGTCAGGCAGTCTAAATCAATTGTCAGTCTCTTGAATTATAGTCACATGGAGGTTTTTCTCAGTATCACATTTTTATTTTCCTGCTTCTCTCAATGTCACTCTACCGTTTCTGCTTGTACAAGAGTTTACAGGATTATGAAGTGAAACTGGTCAGGGAATTTCTGACTGAAAGAATTGATCCAGTTCACATTGCATCTCCACAGCCAATGGCACGGGTACATTGGATGGGGTGGTCGTAGTGCTCGTAGCAGTTTAGTCATGCATTTATAGCAAATGAACACAACGTCAGGTACAAAAAAAAAATATTAATAGCATAAAGACATTATGTTAAAAATTGGTTTCCCAGTTGCACTTTGTGCAAGGGTTCATACTTCAGTATCTAAAGTAGGATATGGCTATTAAAAATAACATAACAAAGTCTGATTTTATTTATACACATGCCACACATGACAGACTGTAACAGATCTCTTTTGCTGACGGGCAAAATCATAATGACCAATATGTACATTGGTATACTTTACCCTTAGGTGTTTCCCTTTGTCCACTATAGCTGCGTCTGTAGGGGATTGGTATTGCACAGCTTTCCTGTTTACTTGTAGTTTACTTATATATACAGCTAACACCTTTGTGCTGGCAGTTAAAAATATTTTTCGTGTCTGTGTGGATTGCTGCTTTTTGACAGACAGATGCGTTCATGAAATCCTTGTCTTCCACCCTTTTATTTTTAAAAAGATCAAAGGTTTACCGAGTAAAACAAAATATTGGATACCAGGCCTTCAAAAAGGTAAAAAGCAATATGATCCTGGAGAATAAATGTTGCTTTTCATGTATATCTTTAGGAAGCTATAAAAAATACTGCATTTGTAATTTCAGAGCATTGGTAGGACTCATAATTAGTGCATGTGCCAGGTTCTTCCTTTAGACATTCCTTGGATATAACTGCAAGAATAGCTTGACTTTGTATTATCTACATGCACAACTGAACTGATACATTTAATACAGGAAATGCTTCAGGAAAGCATCACAACATTTGTATTTCTCTGCTCTATACTGGCTACGGGTATACCATGACAAATAAAAAATTAATTTAGCAAATAAAAATTCATAATGTGAACCCCTACCTATATGACTCTAAGGAAAAGACATATATTTTACTAGGAAATATTTAACTTGATGATAAAATTTTCAGCATTTTAGAAATCTAAACTGTAAGGGTAAGAGGATAGTACTTGTGTTAATACATGTAAGCAGACCTGCTAATATATATCAAATATATAACTAATATATGGTTACGATGAGTATTTTGAAATACTGACTTAATTTCCTTGATTTCAATATTATGCCCTAAAAATCCTGTTTCTCTATAACACTTGAGAAAACCACTAAGATCAAGGGCATGGTGGGAATTTCTATGAGAAATTTTGAGGTATGTTCTTGAAGGCAAAAAGGTTTCTAAACTGTATCATGTTAGTTATGGTGTTCTATGAATAAAAACCACAAAACAGCTTTATGGAAGACTAAGTATCCGTGTAATTTCAAATCCTAGGAAACACTGCAAATCCACTGAATAAAATAAACAACATGAAGAAAAATTGCTTTAGACCTACCAGTTTCTTTAGACAGAAGGGGAAAGCAGACTAAACTCGCTCATCTAGAACTTAACCTCTTACTGGTGGACCCTCTTCTGCACTCTGGACAAGTCCAGTTGCTGAAACATAGTTTTACACTTAAAGGGTTTTTTATGGAAAAAGAGGAAATGCAGCATACATATAAAGCCAAGAATTTACTGTTAGTGTAATTAAAATCTCAATCTAATTCAAGAATCAGTATTAGTCTAGATCTAATTATCACAGAAAAGGAAAGAAAGCATAGTTACCTGGCTAGAATATTGCTACACAGAAAGTCTCAATAGGAGTAATAACACAAATAAATTGGAATACATAAACTACATACCGTCTATCTCTTTTTTGTAGTTCTATGCTCAGCCTTTCACTGTTTGTCTGGGTCATAAAACTGGTATTTTCAAACTGCAGATGTGGGATTATGTTGGGTTGTCAGTATCTTGGGCCCTTCAAAGGGAGGAATGTTATGTTGATTGTTTATTCACTTTATGACATTTTAAAATGTTTAAATGTTTGCTAACACACTTTTATACCTTTGCTCTTCCTTCATTCATCTGTTGCTCCAGATTACATCTGAGGTGCTATTTACATGTGTCAGATACTACCTCTTTGTTCTGTCTGATACCTGTAAAACCAGTTGTCCCTGCCCCAGGTCTGCATTTCTTTACCTGACCACATTTCAGTTGATTATAGCCATGGGGTCTCCAGAAACAGCCCTGTGCCCTGTCTTTATCACCCCATGCCTGTGCTCCTCTACACCACATCCTATGCCTGCAGTTCTCAAGGCCTCTGCTATTGCATTAAGCCAAATTTCTTTACGTTATATCATTGTGTTAAAATTATAAATATCTGATGGTACAGTGACTAACTGCTTGTTTCTGCTATCTGTATGAAACTATAGTTGTCTCACGAAAAGATAAATGAAAGTAAAGCAAATTTGTCATAACCACCTGGTCAGTTAGAAAAAACCTGCTGTCACAGTTAAACCAAACAAACTAAAGCTGCAGGCAAGTAAAGAAAAATTCGGACAGTAAGTCTGATAAGCATCAGTCCAGATGATGATGGCCAGTTACTAGCTATCACAATGAGAGGTTACAAGTCTACATCTTGTTATACTAAGACAGTTTGAGACACCTGCCCCTTTCTGATGCTGCAGAGAGGCTGTGGCCTTCTCAACCATGTTCCTTCCAGCATTGTTCCTTCCAGCCATGTTCCTTCCAGCATTGTTCCTTCCAGCTCCCAGCAGATGCCTTAGGCAACCTCAAAAGGTAAAACCAGCCTCTCTGTGGACAGCTGAACTGAACCCTTAGGATCACTACCTTGAAAGAGTGATTCATCCTAACAAAGGTAGCTATGGTCACATAGGTTTCTTCTGGCAATAAAGAGATTAGTTCAAGGTTATCTAATACTCAATATGTGTTAAGTTATAAGAGAAAATTTCACTTTTATTATGGAATTCAATCCAACTAATTCCTTTCAGCTTCTTCTTCTAGAAGAAAAACGATTTAAAATTGTTATCTCTATTAGCTGCACAGGGAATTTGGATACTTACCCTAGCAGGACTAGTGGTCTACAGCACCTGATATTCAAGCACCAACTGGATCTACTGTCTAGTCTTCTACGTCTACAGTAGCACACAGCTGGCATGATGTCAAGGTCCTCTTTACTAAAACTATGTAACCTTTAACCTTGAAGCTGAGTTGAAAGAGTTATGAGAGTATTTATTCCTTTTTAATTCTGGGAAGAAAGCCACGACAGTTCCCAGTTTTGGTGAACAAAGCCGTTACATTAACCCTGTAATGTTAACCATTTCTAAAAGAAGAACTGAGCATGCACGGTACTGAGAGGGCTGAGCAGTACTGGAAGGGACAAGTAGAGATGTTGCTGTGGGAGCAAACAGAGGTGAAGGCAGCTTAAGCCTGGATAGCTGAACATGGACTTGGAGAGCTCTGGGCCAGAGAGCAACTGAGTTAGTTCAGTGGAAATACTGCTACAGAATTTACTTGCTAACAATAGCTCACATTTGGTGAACAGTTAACACTGATCATGCTAGCAAAGGAGGATACGAGCAGCTCAGGCTGTTACCACCCATGAGATCTCTCTGCTCAGTGGGAAGATGTGCACTGTTATGCTGAGAAAGGTAGGAGCGCCCTGTAAACCACCTCTTTTAGTGGTAGCAATCAGACCCATTTTCTTCGTGGATGGACTTTTCTAGGAGGAAGTGCTGGAGCGCTAGGCTGGTCAATAAACTGAATAAGACAGAAACGGATTGAGAGAGTAGTGACTGCCTTCCTTAGCCACCATGCGAGAGTTCATAAGCGTACTTCGAAGAACAGCAACTTTGTCTTTCAAAGATTTCTGAAATTTGCCAAACTGTTAGGTTCTTTATGCTTTGTTTCTACCTCGACTTTGTGAAAGTCCTACTTAAGTAAACTCTTTTATGTAACTTATTGCTCTCTAACAGGTGAATGTTATTCAGCTGGGCACACAGACAGTGCAAATGAGTTTTCCATTCTCTTGGGTTGGTTGTAGCCACACCTGCATGTGAGTTTAATGAAGAGTACTATACATCAAATCTGGACATTTTTGCTTGCAATCTGCTTCTGTCAGGATTCAAATTGCTATAAACAACATGAAATAATTTCCTAAAATAATTTCCTCTTATTTCACTACAACATTTCCTCCGCACCCCAGTTTCCTAAATACCATCCTCAACTAGTTTTGCATTTAGATTACCGTCTTCACATCTTTTCCTCATGAAACCTCATATATGACCGCTTTTGGTGTAGAAGTCACAATTCAGTACTCACAAAAATGTTTTCTGATGTGTATTCCTTAGACATCTTTTTCTCAGATGTCTTTTTCTCCTTCCAGCAGTGATGGACACCACACATACAGAGATGAAACACATCTAACCCCAAGGTTTTACTGGATTAAGAATGCAGCTTTTCAGTCACCACATGCATGGCAGCAGGAGGTACAAAGGCTTACAACCCTATGAATAAAGAGCAAAAGAAAGAATTCTAGATTATTTTTTAACTCCCAATTTTAAAATTATTATGAAGGTAAAAAACGTTTGGAAAATATACATACTCTATTGAGCAAATCACAGCTTAACACTACAAAATCTTCTCAATTTTTTAGAAAATTTGAGTGTGAAAACAAGGCTCCGCAAATAAAAACATTGTAAAAGGTATTTGTGACAAAGCTCTAAATCACACAAAAGTCGCCTACTTATATTTTTCTGGAAAATTACTGGAATTTCCAATCTTATTATTTGAGAGTTTGTAATCCCATGAACATATTTGCTAATTTAAGCAATGATCATTCCTGTTTAGATAGTGTAATAGCAAAGAAAATAAACCATGTCAAATTCTATGCCTTACCAAGGAAATACAAGTGAAATTTGACTGTGCCTACCGAGATCTTTTCTTGTGTTAATTTTATACAAAACATTGAAGTCAATTTCACTGATTGTCACTCAATAAAATCAAAGACAAAACAAAACAAAACAGAAGACCAATTAAAAAAAAAAAAGAAAAGAAAAATAGGGAGAACATGACTGTAGTTCAGTAGTTAGAAATCTGAGAAGGAAGTCCTAAGAAATTTCGTTCCTGTTCCCTAAGTGGCTTATGCATTTTAAATGTAATTGTTCTCAGATAAAAAACTGACACAGTCCAGAGAGAAGACGAAATGATTTCAGACTGTCTGTGAGTAAACCTCACTGTCTGCGAGCTTTGATGGCAGAGCAGTTTTTTTGTTACGTGCCTCTAAAATATGTTGTTATCCCCCTAGAAGGTATAGGGTCTGCTCCTGAGCTGCCACAGCTTACAGCCTAGCAATTTGCAGAAACACATTAAATTGCTGTGTCAAGGACAAACACTCATATCACTGCTGAAAAGGTAGCAGTGTCCAGCAGACAAGAGCCAAGACCAGTAGTAGTTCCCCTGGTCCTATTGGAAACTCTCTGCTAGTGAGAATCAGGATTCTGAGCACTGAAACTCTAGCCAATAGTGTGCTAACTTACATTAATATATTTAAACATCTGTACATAAGCAGGCGTGTACTCTATCAGCTAAGGATCACCAGCACAATCTTTTATCTTTTTTTTTTTTTAATTTCTTTTCCTTCAGTTTCTTTTCCTTTAAGTCATAAGAGAATTTTGGAAGAATATCTTCCTGTATTAAAAAAAAAAAAAACAACAACATACAAATGACTGATCTCTGAGGACATAAACATATTTCATATCTATCTCTATCAGCTGTCCATGTACCAATCTTCAGCGAGAAACACCACTGGTTATCTGTGCACTAAGACATCTGTGTTCAAAGACAGTATTTTTATCTGGAAAAGATCCAATGTTATCAAAATCTATTGTTCTTATTTTCCCATTTCAACTTAAAACACACTAGGCCAAAGTACTAATTAACACACAAAACAACGTTGTCTTAAATGTTTTCTAAATCACCGCATAATAAAAAATCAGTCTAGTTCTCTGGCAACCCGAGTAAAAGCATAAATAAGAAAAAAGAATACTGACTCATACAGATCTAGCTCATCTCCACAACGCAGAATGATTTCATTGTCTCTTTCACATTATACCTTATCGCTCCTTTTGCATGCTTATTTTATTTGGTTTTCTGTATATTTTTCAATTTTGACATTTTATTTCTAGTCAGACCGGATCTGTTTCTTTGTAAGTTTGTTCATGGCCTACTGAAGGGGAATCCTAACATTATTCAGCTCTGCAGAGGCCACTTCAAAAATTTATGCTTAAAAATTATTAATATGAGGGTAAGCCAATCAAGACATCAAGTACAGTATATTATTGCTAATATGAAAGACTCAGCCTTTGCTTATGGATATATACTTTTCATTTGGCTTCTGTTGGTAATTTTAACAGACTTCAGACCAGAAATTAGAAGAACTCTCTACATTCATAAATTTCTTCATCAGATTTCCTGATGAGGCAGATGGAAAAACAACAAAATGCAAAATACAAAATTCATGCTTTCAGATAGACCTAGATACATTCTTAGGGAAGTATGAGATTTGTATTGCCTGAGATAGTGAGTAACTGCATTTCATGAATCGAGAGACCCCTCCCAGTCCTGAGTTCATGACTGCTTTTCACTCCATGATGCTACATCCATTTTCCAATTTCTGATTATCTTACAATGAATTTCTCAAGATGTTTTATTACTCGTAAGTACTAAAAAAACCCCATAATTAAGTAGGTACTGAACCCTCAAGGGCAGATCAAGTAAGGTAGAGGAATTCCAATGAGCTCAGACACTTTGCAGTCTCAGAAGAAAAATAACATTTATTCATCCACTGCTAAGTAGCTAGATAGGTTGCATTCTCCATATCCATCATATAAATCTCTGTAGGCAGTAATGGTTAGCGTTTCTGTTTATTCACACTGTCTTCCTCATCAAAATTGTCTTTTCCACTTTCCTTCCCCTTTCATTTATTAGGGTGATAAGAGACTCTACCATCCAGGACAAATTTACTTCTATGGTAGACCAGCCTTTTCCAAGGAATTTAGCCCAATTATCACAGGATCTGGATAAGCCAAGGAACTGATAAGGTGCGTGCTTATGAGAAGTTTCACATTTAGATTAGTTGTACAATTTTAGGTAAATTAGCAGCAACACAATTTGCTTTGTTTGCTAGCTTTTTACTGGACTATATTGAAGAACACTGCAGTTTTAGGTATGTTTTGACTAGTACATTTGACTGGCAGTTTCAGCAAAGAGACTGAGGTATGAACAAGCAGAAGCTGAATTGCACCGACGTCTGTCACTGATTCTTCCAAAATGGAGATGAAGATGATGCTTTGACAGGGTAATGTCAGGAAGCCTGCAGTACTGCTGCGAGTGTTGTTTGTTCAGTGTCTGGATAAAAGATGTTAGATTCTTGCACTGTCACTCTGACACATTTCAGAAACACAAAAATGGCTTGTAGAAAAGACCCATAAAGCTATCAAATGTTAAGGCAAAATTAAATCTACATTTCATGAAGGTTTAGTAATTATCATTTCTCAAACATTGCTAGCTGGCTTAAATAAAACGTTCTTGAGGATTTGTGATTCTGGGCGTGTTCTAATAAAATAGCTTTATGTCAAATCTTGACACTGGCTTTTCACCAAATTATATCTTTGTTACATGATGTATGTGCGTGCAAAGTCTTCCAGATTGTGATGCTAAAAACAAAACACTTTCTTGCAGACCTAGCTCTGCCCTTTATTTCTCTACCCTTCAAGCTCTATCTCATTTATTCAAAAAGCTTCAAAACAGTGAGTCTGAATGAAATTGAATTTGCCAGATTCAAGTATTCCATCTAAACATTGCCCTACCCTTTATGACACAGTAAGTCCATTGTGAGATTTTATATTCTCTCTTCCATAGCAAGAATCAAACAACCTGAAATGGAAAATACATAGCGTAGTGTAGCAATGGCCAGTTTCTTGCGGAGAGAACCTCTAGCACATAAAAATTCCTAAAAGACTCCATCTTATCCCCTCCAAGAGAAAAAACTATCAGAGGTTCACTCCTTGATGCCATAAAGGTACATCGTCCAAGATTAGGTGATGAAAAGACTTATTTAGGAAATTACTCCAATCAAGCACCCAGGAGGCAACGCAAAATATTATAGCAGATTTTTTTTCCACAGATCGAAAATGGCTGGACAAATAACTTTCAATGTCTGGTATAAGGACCTACTAATTTCAGAATGTGTGGAACCTGGGAGTTTGCTTAGCGGATTAAGTCTTTAGAAGTAAGCATGTAATACTCAGTGGTTCCTTCTCTGGAAAGACTGAAAATGTGTTATTTGTGCCTGTCTGTTGAAGATCGTATCTAATCCTTTAACACTATGTGTGTGTAGTCAGTACTCAAGATTTGTACCATACCTCCTGATCTGTTTTACGTTTCATGTTCTAATTAAAGCTTTGAAAGTAGGTTAAGGCTTCTCTCTACCTTTGCATGTTAATTTACATTTACGTTAGGACATTGTGAATGAGTACACATTTTAGAATATTCCCCTCACCGAGCTACAATTAAAAGTTTTTTGAAAAACAAAAATAATTAAAAAAACTTATCCACTACTTCTTTGAAAATAACTTTATAAACAACTTATAGCAACAGAATCAATATAAAAAGTTTCTGCCTTCCATGTCTTGGTGCACTAGATCTTACTACTCTAAATCTTCTTCCATATTAGTAAATCTGGACTTCTAATGCATGAGGTGCAGCCCAGCTCACTCTGAACCTTTTGACTGTTCTATCAGCAGTGTTTACAAACTGTCAAAGACATAAAAGTTTTCACTAGCACAGCTGAAAAATTAATGTGTGAAAAGATCCATAGTCACTAAAAAGAAATGTCAGCTTAAATTACAGCTGCTTTTCCATCTTCCTGCCTTTTTCTCAAAGAGGGAGTAATATCTCAGTTAACTATGAAATTAAGATGACTGATAATTTTGAGTTACAAGGGGGAAAAATATATTTCAGCCTCTAGGCATTGAAGAAATGCCTCATTCCATGATAATAATTTCAAAAAAAAAAAAAAATAGGGCAGGGTAAATTCCGTAAAAGGCTTTAAGTTCCCGCATAAAAGAAATAATTATCTAGTCTGAATAACACTTCTTCTCCAAGACTACACAGAAAAAGTAGCATCATTTGAGATCAAATTGCATATTTTGTAATTGATTCTAGAAGTAACAGCAGCCCCTGCTTCTCTTGCAGGGAACTTCTAGTGTAGAAATTCAATACTTTGGCATCTGTCTGTCCAAAAATATCATCAAGAAAACAAACTTGACAAAGTTCTTTGAGGTTTTCATAAGAAAGACCTAGGTGGTATATTGAAATTTATTATTTATTTTAATTTAAACTTAT
>NW_010413229.1:98808-99044 GCF_000710305.1 Buceros rhinoceros silvestris | reverse complement strand
CCGCCGCGCCCGCAGCATCCCCGGGAAGGAGGGTCCACTCGCGGGTGGACGGGCGTGTGCGAGGGGTGAGGGAGGCGGGCAAGAGCCGGAGGGCGAAGGAAGGGCTGCCTGGCCTCGGCTGGCCCCTTCCCAAGCAGTTCCCGAGAAAGGCTTGCTGCGCCCCCGGGCACGTATCCTCCCCGCAGGCAGCAGAAGCGCATCCTCCCCCCGCCTCCCCGCTCCCCGTCCCCTCCCTG
>NW_010413229.1:43354-98627 GCF_000710305.1 Buceros rhinoceros silvestris | reverse complement strand
GCCCACCCACACCGTGGATCCCCTCACCACGAGCAGGCGGCATGCCAAGCCCGCTTTTTGGAAAAAAAACCCCAACCTTTCCCAAGCCACAAAAAGAACGACCACTAAAAACCTCGAGCTGCTGCATCTCCTCGCTGCAGCAGCGGGGTTTTTTTTTGAACAAATCCCCGCCTGACTGCAAGAAGAGAGGAAGAAAAAAAAAGTTCCTGGGTTTTCATCCGTTTTGCATGCACATAAAAGATGAACTTCCCTTTGGAAACAAAACGCAGAGTTGCGGTTTGAAAAGGGCCTCAATTTGGCTTCGACCAGGTGCAACTAATTGCAGTTGCGAGCGCCGGCAGGTGCGAGCAAGCAGCTGAGGAGCCCTCCACTCCCCCAGCCCTGCCTGCCCAGCCTGCTCCTGGCAGAGGACGTGCCCAGGCCTCGCTGGAGACACAGCCGGGAGACGTGGGGAACGGAACCGTGGGGCGAACAGCATGTTTGCGGCGTCCACTCGGCTACTTCGTTTCTCAGAGGGCTGTATTCCGTGCCCAGGCCTCGCTGGAGACACAGCCGGGAGACGTGGGGAACGGAACCGTGGGGCGAACAGCATGTTTGCGGCGTCCACTCGGCTCCTTCGTTTCTCAGAGGGCATCAGCAGGGATGGAGAAGGTCCTGGAAGGTTCTGAAATGCCCCAGAAGGTTCTAGAAGGCTCCGAAAGGCTGGTGGGGCCACCGTGGGACAAGGTGACTCTACACCTTGCCTGAGAGAGCCCCCCTACTCACTCTGTCCCCCAGGTGCTGTTGCACCCTGCCTGAGCCCTGTCTCCTGCCACGGAGCCAGCACCACCACCATGTCAGGAGGGAGAATTGCTGCTACAGCAAAACTGCAAATGCTTCCGGTCCTTCCTTCATTTCACCTGTTTCCCAGCCAGGAAGAAGCTGTCTATACCATTTCTCTCACGCTGACCTTCCCTGCACTGCCCTGAGTGCAGCTGAAGGGCTGGCGCGTGCTGGCGGCCAGCAGCAGGCAGTTTGGAGCTGGGGCCCAGCAGGGATTTCACCAGGGACTGCTCAAGGCCTGGCCCGGGTTCCATCCATCACAGGCCCCCCGGCCAGCCAGTACGCCTCCTTCTTGGCAGCTACGCCTGAGGCTTGGGTCTCTGTTTTCTTAGATCGAATGCCCACGTGGACCCGACAGTGCATGGCAGTAGTTCTGCTGCCTGTAACTGGAGAGCCAGGGGCCACGCCTTGGTTCACTGCTGCTCCCCAAGACGATTTCACACCAGACAGGGACTGCTTCCTCCTTTGCAGATTTTTAGGGTGCTCCTTGCCCTGGCCAAATTCATCACAGCCGCAGCAAGAGGAACGCAAAGTGTACTTTATCAGTATCTTTCATGAAAGCTCATTTTGTCTGCAATGCTTTTAGCAGGGCAGACAATTACATTTGCCATCTTAATTCTTTCATTCTCTTAATGTCTTTTAAGAAGTAACTGAATCACTGAGATAATGCACAGGCTTTCAAGAAGGGGATCTATGATCCCATCGCCCACACCCTTCTCCTCCCACTCTCAGCTGTTTGTCCCCTTACTTAACAGCCCGGGGTATGAAATGAAGAGCGTGAACTGTTTGGGCAGGCGCTGCGGGTTTTCTGCACGTCTAGGTACTCCAGGGCCAGTGAATCGCAGGGGTGCAGATTGCAAAGGCAGAGCAAGCTGCCTCGATTACCCGTCCTGAGCTCCTCAACAGCACACGATGAAGGACCTCTCCAAGTTCATTCCCGAATGAACTAGAGCATATCTTTGGAGGGGTGGGGGAAGGAAGTCTAATCCTGATTTAAAGTTGTTGGTGACAGTCCCCATAGTCCTTAGTAATTAGTTCCACTTGTTAATTACCCTCACTGTTAAACATCTGCACCTTATTTGTAGTCAAAATTTGTCTGGCTTCCAACTTCCAGTTGGATCATATTATAGTTGCGTCAGCTAGATTGAAAAGCCTTCTATTATCACATTTCTGTTCGCCGTGTCAGTACTTAGAGACTGTGATCAAGTCATCCTCTCAACTTTGTCTTCGTTAAGCTAAACAGATGGAGTGTCTTCTCCAGTCTGTCACTTCAAGCCTCATTTTTTCAGTACTTAGTCATTTTGTTCTGTGGCCTTTCTTGGATTCATCGTCACCTCATCCACAACCTTCTTGAACTGTTAGACACACTCATCTTTTTCAGGGTCAATCCTCTCTAGATCTGGGGTTCCCTGCAGTCCTAGGACTGCAGTGGGTATTCTGTTTCTGCATGTAAATCCTACTGTTTGACTACATAGAAAGATACGGTTTTGGGTTCGTACCCTTCTCATTGAGTGATCCAGACCACACTGCCTTGGTGATCTCTCTGTTTCACTCTTCAGCTGCTCTTAAAGTGTTTTCCTCATACACAGTGTGGCTGGATATGCCGCCTTCTCTTCCGTCTGCTGAACTTTCCCATTGCAGCATTTTGCAAGGACTTAGGCGGGGTATAGGAACTAGCAGGAGAGTGGGATTGTCCAGCGCTCAGCTTTCACCCCTGATGAAAACAGAGGCCTTATCTTTGCCAAAGCAGTCCATAATGCTAGTTGGTCTATTTTAATGATAAAAGAAGTTATCCTTAGGGGTGCAGCAGGTTCTGACTTCACTCCCCACGGTGTATGGCAGAGATACCCTGCCTAGCTTTAAACAAGCTGTGTATCAAAAGCACCACTGCATCGCAAAGCCTAGCCAGAGCACATGATGCTGTTTCTCAGCAGATCAGCCCATACAGAGGTGGATGCCTCAAACAGTCCCTGATGAGGAATCAGCATCTCCCATGGATTGCCAGACAGTGGTAAACATGCTGCGTAAGGCATTCAAACTGCTTCGAAGAGGGCCACCAAAAAAAAAATCTGGACTGTTGTTTTTTCCCTAAGTGAGACATGGAGCAGATTTTCTTGTACCTGAACACAGCACAGAGCCAAGACTGTGGCTCCACAACACAAGCTGCTTTTAGTTGCATAGCCACACACAGGACACAGAGACACGCACAGCCCCAAAGTCTGGAAAAACAGGGCAGTTGCAGGCGGTCCATGGGCATCTCTGCCCTTTTCTTGGCCCAGGGAAGTGACAGCAGTGTGATTTCCCTGTCATTCCCAGAAGCTGAACACTGAATCTGGGACCCGCACCACCGGTGAAACCCCACACAGCATCTGCAGTCCCCAAGCATCTGGTATGCAGTCAGTGGGAAGTCGAAAGTTAATGCAGTGCCAGCTCTCCTTCTTTCCCTTTGAATACTAAACTGCCTCAAAACTAGCTAAAGACTTGCTTGCCCACTACAGTTTCTTCTGTCGGTGTCACGTGGATGGGGCAGGATGGCAGAAGTGGTGGGCAGAAGGGTTTCTGTGACAATTATCCCAGGATTTGCCCATCGTGTGCAAATGCCTGAGGACACCAGTTACAGGAGCACATCCAGATGCTGTGTATGCTGCCGCTTTCTGATCATCTTGTCCCTGGGTTGGGGAAACAGCCGCGTTGTAACTGGGGGTGACCTGTGTTTTGGGTATTGCACATGGAGGGTAAATTGTGCTGAGCAAAGCCTTGGGAATATTTAAATGAACAGGAGTTTTGCCAGTGACTTCAATGGATCTATGATTCCACCACGACATCTGTTGTGCATTAGCTACATCAGTATTGATGTAACAGGCAGAAAACCAAGACCTGGCCTGTGCCAGTTTAGAGTCAGCAGAGGAGTGCTGATACCAGTATTTGGGGGACAGCCAGACCCAGATGCAGTACGTTCATTTTTGGTGTAACTGCAGCCAGGCTTGGGGGTTGTGGAGCTTTTGTTATCCTGGTAACAATGACCCCCCCCCCCCTCATCAAAACAGTTACACCACTGCAAAACCTTTTGGGAGGGAGACCTCGTTTCCTTGTCACTGTGATGGGATGTACCGCCTAATTCACAAGCGCACTCTGACATTCGTTTCACTAACGCTTATAGAGCACTCTGAACAAAACGGAGGTACTATACTGTTTCACTACAACACGGACTGACTGAAATATTATACCATGAAATATCACTTTCAAACCGTAAAATAATTTTTAAAATGCAATGTAAATAACTGATCATGGAGATATAAGTAAAATTTAACACACTCAAAAATCTGGACTAGTCTCTGTGCCACTCTAATAAATACCCCAAGTATCTGGACTTAACAGCAGAAGCCTGATAAACATTTCAGTTTTGAAATAGAAAAAAAAAAAGTCCTGGCTTGAAAATAGCTTCTTCTTTTTACCAATTTTTTTCTCACAGTCCAAATAACAGAGTGAAAAAGAACCCATCCAATTCCCATAGGTCTCATTAATGAACCTGCAAAGGGAATGTGTTGGAATAGCTGAGGGCTCTCACTCCATTTAAAATGTGTAACAAACCCAAAAATTACTTATCTTCACTATTTCGAGGATATACAAGGTTTGTGTTCAGAACTGTGCAGCTGGAGATTTCTGGCACAGACAACACAGTAAATCTTCTGGGCTTCCCGCTGTGCCCCTTGCCAAGCTCTTGATGCAAAGCCAGAGACAGGTCCTGCCTGCCCGCAGAAGGTGGGGAACCTCCTCCAGGATTAGCCCCACTCGTTCCAGCGAGACCACTCATCGCCAGCCCGTGTTCGGAGGCTGGTGCCAGCTGCCCAAGGGGCTGAACTTCCCAGCTATTCTGTGCTTCTTAATTGTGCATTTCTACCTCGGGCTTGCTTTTCTGAAGCAAATTGATGAGGTTTTCCATATCCCTGCTTAGTTTAGGCACAGAGCCAAGAACCAAACAATGTGAGGCACTAGTTTCTCTGCCCCAGCGACTGGCAAAGGATGCGGGGCCTGAGGCACACCTTGCTGCGGAGGGAGTGGGAAGCAGTTGCTGGATGCAGCAGTGTTGCTCAGCGCTTTGGGAACCGCAGCCGTTCATTCTCGGGTGTGCGAATTCAAGATCCAGTCAATCCACCCACACGTGAGCCCCGCCTTCCCTTGCAGCGCCGCACCTACGGCATGGCCTAGCTCCACGAGCTGTTGCATTCTTCCGTCTGTATCAGTCTGGCTCTTACATCCTATACAACACCAACGTGGCTGATCCAAAATGAGTTATCTGGGTTGGGAATCCTGGCTCGGCGCAGCACAAATAGAGGACCAGATGCAAACCTTTACTTTGGGTTCCTGCCATCTCAAATATACACGAGTGGAGCTAATTTCCAAAGAAAATGAAAATTGTCTGATTTTTTCCTCCCATGTCCTTCACATGTCGGTTTTTGTTTATTGAGAGTGGGGTTACTCAGGCTTTTATCTAGGTCTTATTCAGGAAGACTGAGTTGCTAGATCCCTCCTGCTTCACCAAACCCAGTCCCCTGCTCTTGTAGACAATCATGTCTTACAATGCCACTCATAAACTGATAAAGTGCTGTCTAAAAACTAGTTACATTTTTTCGTTGCTGTTCCTGCTGCTCATACTGAAAAGGTGCTCCAGAACCTCCTATTTCAGTCACGCTTTTTCGCTCAGCATGATGGCAGCTCCAAATAAGAGACGGCAGTCCAAAAAGAATAAATAATACTGTGTGGGGAAGAAAAGCAACTAACCTACACATTATCATTAAACAACAGGACGTGACAGGCAGTGTAATGCTTCTGGTTTTGTTGTGAGTCAGGAAGATGAAGGTCATGTGATATCAGCTCTCTCTGCAGCACAATAAACCTTATTAACATTATAAGATAAAAATAAATATTCAACAATTAAGGGGGAAAAGGGTCACACGTTTGCATCTGCTGGGGATTATTGACAGCAATCTGACATTACCGTCAGCTAAACCCACTGCTCTATTTTGTCCAGAGTTTCTAAAGCCATTATATAATGATCAGTCTAATAAAGTCTAGATTAGAGGCATTTCTCTTGTGTACAAAGAGATTGGCTTTTGGGCTGCCTCGTGGAAAAGCAACATCATTCTTAGGGAGAGAAAGGGTTAGTTGTCTCTAACAGCGATCCTGATGAAAAATGTAAACTGTCTGAGGCCATTTCAGACCTCCGGCAATATTTTATGCTAACAGGTTTATGTCTGAATTAACAAAGTTCTCTAACCACTTAGTCTGTTAAAATGTAGTTATTTTTTCCCCCTTGCTAGGAAAACATGTGCCAACCTAAATTTGGATTGTGTTTATTACTATTTGCAATCACCTGGTGTCAGGGGCCACGTGAATCCTGGGAGTTTATCTGATTTGAGTCTGGAGCATCCAAATGTACCTTTCAACTTGTTTCTTCATGCTGTGCATGTCTAGAGTGCTTTGCAGTAATACTATAAGCCCCTACAAGTGCACAGAGTGATAGGAAGGAGCAGAGTAAGATACTGTCCCCTGGGTACCACATAGCTTGGAGGAAGGTGCTGAATTTGAATTATCCCATATCCACTGACCCAGCATCAAAATGCAAGCTTCCTTTCTTTTCTTCTTTTTTCCCTTAAAAAGGAGGGGGACGAGAGCGAGGGGGTTGGGAGGAGAATGTCACTTAACTCAAAGTTGCTATCAAGCCGGGCAGCACTGAGGTAGGGTTCCATTTTACACCATTTTACAGTGCACAGCATCGGCATTTACCAGCTCCTGCCTGCCACCCGCCTTCTGCTGCTCCAAGCCTGGGACCACAGAGTGAGGGGTGAAGGGCCTTGAACCAGCTTCAGCCATGGACCGTGGTGGGTGGGTGGGCGGCCCAGTCCCTGGGCTGCAAGTGCTGTCCTGGTGTCCTCAGAGGCAAGAGTCACCAGCAGACATGGGACACTGCACTGACACAGCTGCATCGCTTCCTCAGGCTGAGCTGGCTCAGCACGGTGCTTTGCATTTCTCTGTTGTTCATTCCCAGCTAACTAAAATCTTCTGAAAGCTTTAGCCAGCTGGAACATCCATCCTATTTCTGCTATTTTTTAAGAAAACACGGGGCTGATTTCAACCCTGGGGGACTGTCTGCGCTGGCCTGCAAAATCAGGTTAGTACTTTTCAAAAACTTTGCCTATAAACACTTTTCTTGCCTGAGAGGCAATAGCAGTTTTGCTTGGCTACCAGATGTAAGACTCAACTATTCTTTCAAACTGGTTTCCATAAGGTGGTTTTACAAACCATTTTAAAGAGAAGCTAAACCCTGTTTGCATTATCACCTTTGTCAAAGAGATTGTGTTTAGCTCCAGATCATTCGAGAAATTATAAGACATTTTTCTTCTTGCCAGCTCAAGCCAAGCCTGAGATTTGCACCACGGGTTTTGGGTGAAAAGCTGATACTGGAAAACTTCAGTCCTGAAAGCAGCTCCCTCGGCTGCACCAGGTGCCTGTCTGCAAGGGGCTGGCCCTTGCAATAGGTTTAGAAAGCTGGTGTGGCTGGCAAAGGCTTCCAGACAAAAACATACCCCACTCCATTCCAGGCAGCTGGTGAAACGTGGTCCCAGACAGATTTTCTCCTAAGGCTCTGTCTGTACTGAGGACATTTTGCAGACCGTGTTCCAGACCACAGCTAGCGCAGTCACAGCCCCAGAAGTGCTGCAGGCCCTACTGCAACACTCAAGACCCTCAGCCACGCTCTTGGCGGTAACTGGCTGCACTCAGGCTAGCTTATCAACCAAGGCAGATGGGCTGGGTGACTCCAGTCAGGCATGGCTGTGAGCATCTGGAATCGTTTTAAGCTCTTTGCCAGCACAGGCAGAGCAGGGGGTCCCAGCATTTAGAACGGCCCCTGTGCATGCTGCTTCTCCACCTTAGGGTTCCTGCTCTTGCTGGGATGAATACTACTTGGTAGGCAGGGAATAGATTAAAAGCAAGCTTCGTGAAGCTCTGCAGAGTAAGTATAGTCGAAATAAACTTTGGCTTACCTACATTAACAACAAAGTGACTAATTGTGTGAGCCTTTTGTGAGCCATTTTTGTATACCTGCCCATAGATGTTACACTGTCACCGCTTGTATGAGCTGGGGCACTTGTTTCCAGTAGTAACTCTCTAGAATAGTGGCACAACAAGCAAGAAGTCCAGGTACCGGCACAAATCCTGCCCAAACTTAAACGTGTAAGGTATGTCTGTATGCTTCTGTATCATATAGGATTTGAGAGACATGTGGAAGCATATGGACCTTAGTTTGGGTCATTAGCAAATGCTGGATATGCCTTTTAAACCCTAGCAGAATACGATGTGGCATGAAATACCTAATTACATACCCTATTTAATTTTACTTTCTGTCTCCTACAGAAATGCACACATGTAGTATAAGGTTCAGAGTTTGCCGCCACGCAAAATTCGTGAGGACTCTTTGACAATAGTCTGACATACTGTGGAAGAGGGCCTGGAGTCACCAAGCTGAGCACCGCTCTGTGTGCATGGCAGGACAGAGAGCTAAAAGACTGAGCCAGGATCCAACTGTGCTGCTGTCATGTGCTATATGGGTGACTTTTTGATTGCTTTTGATTCCATCCCTTATGGAAGAAAATAACATTTGTTTTATTTTCCTTGGAGGAAGGGTACATATTTACCTTGATATTTCTAAAGAATGAAGTCCTCCTTGGTGTCCCAACGAGCTTTTAGCACGTTTAGACTGTGCCTGTGTAGCACTTTTCTACAGTGCTTTTAAATCCAGGAACAGGTAGAGGTTGAGCTTGTGCCTGGAGACTGGACGTGCCCAGGGATTCTTCCATACAGTCCTGACAGGATTCTCTCTCCTTTGCCTGATGCAGTGCAGACCCTGTGCAAGGTACTAGCCACCAACGATTAGCACTGGAGTCCTAAGTGGCTTCAAAATGGAGAGGAAAGGATGTACTTATGGGGCAAAAGTTGCCTTTTTTTTCTTTATACAAAATTCATTCAGTGCTTAAGCATTCAAGCATGCTTTTCTTTGCGGTATGACAGCGAGGTCTTCTAGTCAGTGCTAATCAGTGGAAAAGATGTCTTCCTGCCCTACCCTTCTGATACTTGCTCTCAACCTGAGCTGCCCTGCTTTAGAAGGACACATTCTTTTAATTTTAGATCAGCGATGTTTTGCTGTTAGCCAGTTACCTTGAAAACACTCTTGCATCAGGTGAAAATAAAATGCAAATGCTTATTTACAACTCCCAAAACAGACCACACAGTATCAAAAGTTACATAGAAACAGAAATGCTAAAGTCTTTCTGTAGCCGTTCTGGTAGGTCCAGAGAGATTCAAAGATTCCCGTAAAAATGTATTAACTTCTTTTCCTCCAAAAGCTTAATTACCTTTAAATGTTTCAAAAGGCAGCCGTTCTGCTCTGCCAGTGAAAACAAGCGCTCTCACCTGGAAATGCAAATGTCAATGCACCAGACCAATGTGTAGCATCCTGTTCTCGACTTGAGTAAATCAGCAACTCCTTTGTTCAGTGAGGGTTAAATCCTTACGTACATACACATACACCTCAAAAAAAAAAATGCAGTGTGACTCATTTTCACTGCAAGCGTATCTCTCCGTTAAATGGTGTATTTTATTTCACTCCAAACCTCAGCCAATACATCTATTACAAGCATCTGCTAGGGACAAACACGGGTAGTTCATTAATCACTCTGGACTGAGACCAGGCACTGCAGTCACTGACCAGCACGTGGTAACAAAGGGATGAGGAGGTTCCACCCTGACATCTTCTCCTTTTGGGACTACAGAAACAGTCTTATTTCCTACTTGCTCCTGGCTCAGACCTTTGGGTTCCTGTGCACCTCCCACTCCCTGCCAGCAAGATAAGAGCGAGCAGATGATTAGTGCATGGGAAAGCTGCACTGAGAGACTGTTGTCCGTTTGCAGGGTAGGTGCCTGGCTGCCGGGAATGTAGGATGGTGGTGTTTACCGAAGGGGATGATGCTCATTCATCAGGCTACCTTAGAGCAGCCTCTCCCAGCTAAGACTGCATCTGCTTTGTTTGTGGGGATCTGTGAGCTCTGAACACCATTGGAACTCAGTTTCTCCTCTGTTTTGGAAAGTTACTTACAGGAGGTTTTGTTCTGTTTTTGGAGAAGCAGATACTCCCAAGCCCTTTCTTAAAGGGCTAGTTAACTTATTTTCATGCAAAGAAGGGAGAACACCGGATATTAGACAAAGTGCTCTCAAATGTGGTATTTAGAAGGGAGCCTGGCAGAAGTGGTCCTGGACCAAGCTACTTGCTCACCTTGACCACATGTTTGCAACTGGCTGATCTTTGTCCTTTAGAGAAACACTTTACCCCCTTTCTCTAGACCTGTGTTGGGCATGAAAGTGCTCCAGCTGCTAATCCCCTTCCCAGAATGCTGGATGCCTCTCACCAAATTTTCTTCCGCTCAGCACAGACTTCCTCCTAGTGAAGATACATATCCTAATCTGACCATCCACCTACTCCTCCTTTCGTTTGGCCTACAAATGCCAGTTACAAGCATAATAGGGCTGCCTTGCCAGACCTCATTTCAATTTCTTCTGTCTTTCAAGAAGCACATATTTTTTTTAAATCCCCTCTCAAGTCTGATAGAAGAATCAGCAGCTATCTTCATCCCTGGAGCAGGTAAGGGTGTTTTCCAGGACAAGGCTGTCTAGCCAGCATGCATAAAATTGCAAGAGACTCTCCAAAACCTCTCATCAGAGATAAATTAATTTGCTGTATTCTTCTCCAAGGTCATTTTTTAAATTGCCTGCTGGAGGGAGACCTTGATATCAAGTTACTCTTATCTCCTGCCAGAACCAAATCTCCATGTTTTCCTTTAGCAGTCCCTCACTGATTGCTCTCCCTGTACAAATTGCACCTCTTCACGTGTAAATGACCCAGCATGCTCTGCTTTCTCAAGCCTAAGTCAACCAAGCTTGTGGGGCCTGAGTAGATCCCCCGTGGAATCAGTAGGGCTACATGCAGATGCAGGAGTTCCTCTTAGCATTCCCATCTTTTCCCTAGTCAGATGGATGGAACAAGGACCATTTATGAGCCACCTGTCACAATTGTGCAATGCAGGGAGGGTCAGAGTTACTTGTCTTGGATGAAATTCACATCTCCTCTGGCCTTTGTCTACAGAAAAGCTGTTTCAAAAGACAAGATCTTGATTTGGAATGATGAGGTGGTATCAAACAGCACACCCATGTACTGCTGAATGATTTCTCAATGGAATACGCACCTTCACCAGGACCGTCAGCCCCGTGGCACAATGCAATTCAGTCTGTTGTCCTGAATCGCTTCCCTCTTATGCTTCGTGCTTACACTCTCATGCTGGTTCTCCAGCAGTGTTCTCTTTGTGACTGTAAGAGTTCTCCCTAATTTGTACAAGGAAAAGTAAGACACAGAGATTCCAAAAGGAAAGGAACAGCATTTCTGGCAAAATGCAGCACAAATGTGGTCTTGATCCCACAGGGACAACTTTAAGGGAGCCTTTCTTATGTGTTTCTGGTGCTTCTCAGACCACAGCTTCCTCCTTCACCTAGGGCCATGAGGGAATGATGTTGTTAAAATCAACCAAAATACTATGTTTACTGGTGCTACCTCTGGCTACTTGGTGTCCCTGTAAAAGAAGGACAGTGGGTTGATCGCTTGAGTATGAGTATGTAATAGGCTCAGCAAGCCACAGCAAATTTTTCCATCTCCTGGTGTTGGGCAGTGGGTTGGAATTTGATGCAGTCTGTGCACTGGATTCCACGCCCATGACCTCTTTGCTTTTCCTTTATCCTTCTGCCACAGTTAGCCAGATAGGCCAGCAGTGAGCAATTCCCTCTGTGCTTCAGGAAGAGTTTAATCCCTGCTCTAGCCAGAGAAACCTTTTAGGAAAAAACATCCTACAACAGAGGGGGAAAAAAAAAAAAGCCAGATCTTAGCACGAGAAGAAAGCTGAGACAAAATTGCCCATAACAGGCCATCGACTGCTCACACCCACTGCTCCTTAGACAGGAAACCTCTTAAAAGACCTCTGCTGATTCTGGCTCTTTGAGGCTCTGTAGATGTACGTAGACACATATGAAGCAGAGAGAGAGGAGAGGCATATTAAAATGTTGCTTTCTCTCTCCTGATGGTTGCAGACAGACCCAACGCTTAGAGCATGAGACAGCATCATGCCCGATTTACATCAAAGCTAATGCTACCGCTTCTTCACAAAGGAAAAAAAGGCAGAATCCATTTCACTTAATTCTCAGCTGTAGGTACAGAGAAAAGCAGAATTTGAATCAAGGATAATTTTTTCCAGAGAACTCCCATAGAGTGACGTGTAGGTACCTGTTGTTCTCCATGTTATGATCTCCCGTTACGCACAAGGCCTTCTGACAGAAGGTGTCAGGTGTATTTACAGCCTTCCGCACCTTCCTTCTACATTTCGATCGTGTTACTGCACCATTGCTAAACCTCCCTGAGATTCTTAAGCACTAGCAAAGACCTAGTTCCAGCCAGGGACAGAAGATGGTGAACATCCCGCACCTGTTTATGTTACAGAAGTGATGCTACTTCGCCAGTACTAAGCCTCAGGTAGAGGAAGGATGCAGCACCACTGCACAGCACTGGCCTCCTTCACGTATCACATCTTCTGAGCTCATTCTAAGTTAACCTGTACGTTCCTGGGCCTTCACTGTTGTTGTAACATTGATACTTATTTTTCTAAGCCATAAAGGGAGATTACAACTTTCTCCTTTTCAAAAAAAGCAGGTTTTCTTGGTTCATTTCCATAAAGCTCAATGCATTATGCATTATCTCATTCAAAGGTAAACAGTGGATACACACATGGATGAAAGATTAAATCCTCGAAATTCTAAACAATTGGCAGGAGGCATAACCATAGCAAATTGATTCTGTTCCCCCTCTGCAAAAAAAAGAAATGAAAGAATATTTGTGCATTTTTTAAATTACATGTAAGATTTAAAGACATTTGGGGGTTGGTTTCTTTGATTTTTTTTTTTTAAATGAAAGTACATAGTGATTATTGGAAAGTTCCTTGAGTTCAAAAGATTATTTTAAAACAAAACCTCTGGCAACCTTGCTCATTGTTCGTCTACGGTATTACAGGCCTAAGTACCTGAATACCAATGCCTGCATCTATCACGGCAATGATGTGCAGAGGCAAACAGAGCCACACAGAGCTCCATGCAGAAAATAAAAAAAAATCTTAAAACAGATTGTATTGCCCTGAAGAAAAAAGGTTAATTTAAATATGTAGGTGGTCTTGCTTGATTGGTTGGTTTTATGTCAACCCTGACCCTACAGTAACCCCAGTCTTGCTGATCAAAGGTATTATGCTACAGGCTCCAGGGATGGGTTTGTAGTCTATAAGACTTGGCTGTATCTCTGTGTACTGTCTCCCATAGAGCTGTAGTTTGCTATTCGGGGGCATCAGTGAGCAGTCTGCCTGTCCTTACGGATCTTCACTTGGACTCAAAGCACTTTAAGGTGTTGATGTACAGTCTGACCACAGACTTTCTTTCCTGTCCTGGCAGGGGGAAAAGCAGTGACAGCACCATCCACAGAGAAGGTAAGGGGCTCTCAGCACACCAAGCATCATTAGTGCTCTACCTGCACAGATCTGAAGCCAAGCTGATCACACACACACTTTCAGCGAATCTTTGTACCTTCTCTAACCAGAACAGTTAGTGCACCCCGTGCACAGCACTAGGAGGACGCATGGTAAAGAAAGCCTCACTGCCACTGCCCTTGTTGGCCAGTACGTAGCAATTGTCTTTTATAGCCACTGGGGCCAGACAAGCCTCTTCACTCTGTCCTTGTCCATTTCTTGTTACACTCGGTTGTACGTGAGCATGCATGTGGGTACAGGTGTATATATGAGCTCATGTCGGCTGGAGGGGAAGGTGCCTGACAGAACAAACATGCAGCCTCGGTGCTAGCCTTTACATCCGCTACCCTTTGCTGAGGACTACCTTGCTTTCCCACAGTCAGATGCATGCTCTTGCACAACAGCCTGACCATCTGCAGTCTAATTCACTTTGCATCTCACCTGATGAAACCCCTTACTTCCCTAAAATAGAGGAGCTCTGAGACAGCGTGGCATGTAGAACAATTTCCAGGTAACGGATCAGAGGAGCTTATGTTTGCATTGTCATACTAGATGAGCTTGTTATGTAGGCTAGGACCAATAGAAACTGTCCCACTTCAAGCCACACGTTTCCTTCGCTCCTTCATGTTGGTGGTATCATCTGGGTGGCCTAGCAGGAAGCTAAAGCAAAGAACACTTCTGGCTGAAGACCAAACATTTTTTTTTCTGCTGATTTAATCCATTTCCAGACAACCATCTATGTTCCTTCTCCCCCATGGTCTCACATGCTGTCCCATCTCCTCAGGCCGGCACCTCTCTTCTGTGTATTACACCTCAGTGACACTGCTGATACGTTCGACAGCCAGCCATGGCTCTGTACATCTCCAGACAGCCCCTGGAAAGACAGGATGCCAGGGAAACAACCCACAGTTGTTTGACATTTGGTTTTGTTTCTACAGGTGACTTTTCTATGGTAGCACAGTATCACGCTACTCAGATTTTGACTTCTGTTGGTTCATAATGTCCGACATGGCCACCAGTAGACAGAGTTCTAAGTTCAATAATGAAGACCAGAGAAGTAAAGAACCCTTTTTTTTCACCTGGAGAAGTAAAGAACCCTGCCTTATTCTCCTAACATGACAGTTGTCAGCAAGGCCTCGTACAGACCTCTCTTTGAACCCTTACAAGCAGAGAGCTTGAACAGCCTCAGGACTTTAGTGTTTAATTAGAACCAGGACACTGGTCACCTCTCAGCAAACAGAGCGGTCTGTTCCTCACAGGTTTGCCTGTACACTACTGAAGCTGTGTCAGAACTCAGAGCAGTCCCACTGGTGTTCAGGTTTCATCCGCCGTTCCCAGAGGATTTCATTACTCACTCAAAACGTTCTTTTCCAACCAAGATTTCACATTGCCAGGTTAAGTTCCTCCATTGCCTGTGAGCATTAGAGCCTCCCCCTCCCACAGCTACGGGATATAATGTGTCAGAGCGGTGGGGTCTGTCTGGTTGTTTTATTGTCACTATGTTCCGGAGAAATTTTTCTTAAGTCAGTATTCTTCTCACTGAAAAATGCTTTTTCCATTGTCCTGAAACGATCGTCGAATTCAGTGTGGACTTACCAAATTGCTTTCCTGGAAAAAAATGTCGGGATTATATTCACAAGGCTGAGAGGAAGACAGCCACTTTTTATTCACTCATAAAGGATGTGGGAGTCCTGGGTTTAATTTCCTCTTCTGCCTGGGGGAACTTGAACCAGCATCACTTATCTCTCAGGAGAATACCATCAGGTTGTGCTGTGCTGCATACTAAGGTGGGTTGTTCTTACTCCCAGCCATTGATGTGTCCTAGTCTGCGCAGAAAGTCTTTCTAGACTCTCAGCTAAGATCTTCACATGGGAACAGGGTCACCTGGCTCCCCACAGTCCGCACTAATGAGTATTGCACTATTAAGGAACATGAAAGTGCTGTTGACAAAGTGTCTCCACTGGGATCCCCCTGGTTGTTGCACTCTCCTGGGAAATCAGAAGGGCAGGTACAGCAGAAGAGGAGGACATTGCACATCCTGCACAAGCATTGCATCAGGTAGACACATACTGAAGCTCAGAAGGTAAAAAAATACAGTTCAGTCTACTAAAGAAAATTCCTTGTACTGTCAGCCCAAGTTAAAGATAGGAAGACCAAATTAGTTCAAACAGAAAGTCTTCCTGATGCCACCCAAAGACTGCTGAGGTCAAGGCTGATATACAAGGTGAGTGCCAAAATCAATGGACCAAAACCGGTGTGCCGGGAGCTAAATCTCACTGGTCGCTGCTGTCTTGTTCATCATCCTCTGGTGACATCCATCTTGATACTGACGATAGGATAGGTGGACAAAAGTAGAAATCCTGACAGCTGCCATTGTCAACTTTGAGACCTAAGTCAACACTGTGGCACTGTTGGCATTTAGTTGCTTGATGTTATCAGACCTTCTGACCAGTTTCTAGTCAGGAGACGCAAGATGTCATTGCTAGCTCCACCAACTTCATCTCGGTCCTGGAAACCCCACTTAGAAAATGGGATTTGGGGTCCTGATATCACCCCTTTCTTAGTTGCTTTGTCATTTCCTTGCATGCTTTTCTCCTTGTTCTCCCTCCTTCACCTTCTGTCCTTCAGCCTGTCTAGACAGGAGGGGTACAACAGTTGTGCAACACAGCTGTGAACTTCAGTTGGGGAGACACCTAAAAACAATGTCTGAAAGAGGCAGTCTCTCTTTTTTTTCTTTTTGGTCTTTGCTGTCTTTTCCTCTCCCCTTGCACATATGTGCATCTTCAAAAGAGCAGAGCAGAGTCCAAAAATGAGTAGTGACAACAGACCCAGTCTATCTCAATGAGTATCTCTCTTTCCCCCAGAAAAACTAGTGTTGCTAAGTACTACTGAACTTCAGGGAGGGAAGCATTGCTATAAAAACTGGCTACAGCTAAAGGAAGAGGAATAATGGATGTTTTTAGAAAGGAAGGTCTTACACTTTATTTTTCATGTGCTCAAACTCTTATTCCTCCTTTTCGTGTATCCTTAATTAAAGGTTAAAAGACTTCTACCAGTGATTGTTTGCCATGGTAACCAAGTAGGTTGAGGTCTCTGAATTCAAGACCCAAAACCTTTTTTTAAGTGTTTAGTATTGCACAGTGATGAGGTCATGTTAGCTTCTTCGACTCGCTAAGCCTTTTTCCCCTGAAACGAACATGGCTGTGCCCTAATGGCCAGGCCACTAGACTAGGGAGAGACAGCCCTCTCACCTCCACGTTTCTCTTTGAATCTAACCCCTTCCTCTCACTTCTCCTTTGGATGCTTGAATGATTCGTTTTTAATTAAAAGAAATTTTCATTATGAAACAGAGCTATTTCTTTGTAGTTTGTCAATGAGTGAAACAAAACCTAACCAAGCTCCTCTGTTGCTACTTGAGGTGATATTTGCTTCTTTCCTGATGAACCAAACTGCACTTATTCATACCTTGCCCCTATTTGTAAGAGCAGGGCCCAACTCTGTGTCATTTGTGGACACCGCTGAGACTTCAGGGCCAGAATATGCATCATAGCATTTTCTAGCTAGTTAAGAGAAATGACTGGCAAAGTAGTTTTTGCAATGTGTGCTGTCTGTATCCCTGCACGTGTGTGTATTTATCACATTAGTCACCACAGCTACTAGGATGACTTGCAGTTAAGATTGCAGTAGTACCAGAAATGTCACATTGTTTGTCTCTGTTCTGAAAGGGGCATTGTCTAACCAGATAAGGCAAAGAAAGATATATGAGGGCATGACCAGACTTATCCTTATAACCACACTGGAGTGGCTAAAAATGCTACCACACCTAGTAAAGAAATATCTTTTAGCTGAGGCAGCATCACTGGCCATGTGCAAGCTCCCGATCTGTTCTTCTGCAAAGTAAGATGAGTTTCAGACATGGAGGACACTAACCCACTTCGCTTTGTCTTTGAAAGAGACCAGGAGTACTTGCCCATACCGTTCTCACACCTCTCCTGTGAGACAGCCACCTCCAGCCACAGACGTGCGCGTTTCTGAAGTTACTGTGGCAGAACACGCAGCGTCATCTGAATGCAGGCTGAGTTTGAATGAGATGCAAGCCAGGCAATTAGCATAGAAGTACCCACATGGCTGATGTGTTGCATCAGTTTTGCTGATAGAGAGAGGTTGGTGTGAGTTTACATTTATTTATCTCACATGAAATGCAGAGCCGGGTCCTGCCCCTCCAGCAGGATCTGAGTGGGCGGCCCCTGCTTGGGTGCCCTCTAAATTCCCCACTGCCCTCGGAGCAGGTCTTTATCGATCACAGCTCAAGGCACCCAAGGCTCCCTCTCTCTGCCTCTCCTGCGCATCCTCCCTCACTTTCTCACCTGCAGAACATTTCTGGTCTTTGTTTCCAGGACTCGTTCCTTCATACAGCATAGATGAACAATTTTATTTGCTACTGTAAGCAGATGAAACAATGAAATTAGGCAAGAGCAATAGTACCAATAACTGAACGTTAAGGTGGATATGCAGTATACACAAGCCATCCAACATTCCCCTCATGCTCTTCTAAATTAACTAACACAGGTGGTCAAACTGTGGCAAAAAATCTCAACTGTATGTGTTTTTTCGTAAGACTTGCTTGTTTAAATCAGCAGCTTAAAACAAAATTAAAAACAGGTTTCTCCAGGAGAAGAAAAGGCAGTGAGCTTATGTTTGCTTCTCTCCTTTCTTCTTCAAAGCTTTTATATTTCATAAATTACTCTCACCACAAATGTTTTCATATTACATGTAGAGAAAAGATCAAGATTATCTGCTTTTAATATCAGCTGCCAGACTAATTTGGACAGATTCACATCAGCCAGATGCTGGAAGAGCTTCTTTCTGCATAGCTATGTTGAAGTACCCAATACAAAGTTTTGGCCATTTGTTTTTTGAAAAAAGTACTTGTGGTGACTTATGCGCTCGTTTCAGGCTGCTGTGTTGGTTTTGGATGAGACACAAACCTCTCTTAAGGGTTTTTTCCAAAAAACCAAAACTTATCCTGTCAGTTCCATGAAGACCTGCTCGCCAGGGCTTTATGGCCACCTGCCTTTTTTTTTTTTTTAACAATTCTCTGATTGCTGGCTTTCCTAAGCCTTTTAATTTGTATGTCGTAGTGTAAAGCTTTCTGTGGTTGCAGAAGTCCCTACTGAACGTCAGTGGTACTCCATGAAAACACCTGACTAAGTAGGAACCATCTAACCCTTGGGAGTTATTGACTGCTGCCTCCAAGGGCGTAATTAACAAGTGGCAGAACTTGCCATGTGGGTCATGTTTTACAAGATCCCACAGTATCGGTATTGATTATGATTAGATTAGATTAGGTTGATGGTAAATGCGTGTGTAAGTTATGAGGTTTTCAAGCAAATTGTGAATATCCCGTCATGAGCACCACCAAGCACATTTTGAACACTTAAACACTTTTAAATGATAGTGATAATCATCATATATGCGATACCTTAAGGCATGTGTATATGCAAGAGGCTGAGCGTGTCAGAGAAAAGCCAGATTCCTGTATTTAGCACTTTACAAGCTAAAGGCACAAATGAGTTCAACACGCTAAGAGGTAATTTTACATTAAAAAGAACAGCTTATGGAAATCTCTGTTCTGTGCATGCCTGTCAACTAATGGCATATATATAGCAGACGGCAGCAAAAACAGCTGGGCTGGCACATCGCGCATTATTACCTTGACACTGATTGTAAGGAGACTTTCATAAACTTGTACAAGGAAGAATGATATTTCTCAATCCCTCAAAATATGCAGGTGGGGGATTCTTTTCTTTTTTCTTTTCTTTTTTTTTTTTAATCCTGGAAATTCCACGTATCTGTCAGAAAAATTCTGGTTTATTCAACAAATACAGAAGCAGCCAGGATGATTTTGCTGTCCAAGCCAGGGTGTCTGTTGCCCTTTAGATGTGCTAGAGCACCCGAGACATCTGCACACAGCTGCAGACATGACAGAGGACCTACCAGAGACCATGCCTTGCAAAGCTGCAGCTGAGGGAAATCCTGAAGTATCTCATATATCTCTTGTTGCCTAAGGTTAGGCAGCTGAACCTCACTCATTTTTTATTTTCATGTG
This sequence comes from Buceros rhinoceros silvestris, assembly GCF_000710305.1. Classification (NCBI taxonomy): domain Eukaryota; kingdom Metazoa; phylum Chordata; class Aves; order Bucerotiformes; family Bucerotidae; genus Buceros; species Buceros rhinoceros. The sequence goes on along the minus strand of NW_010413229.1, from coordinate 79,031 downwards.
CAACTTGAATTTTCTAATGTCTTCTGACCCTTTCATTCTCTTCCTTTGTCTTACGCTTACTTCCTCAGTAACAAAGTGGAAAAAGTCTAAAAGAAGGAGAGATGAAAAAGAGGGGAAAAAAAGGAAAAAAAAAATTCTTAATTTTAAATAGTCCTAACAGAAGAAATCAGAACTGTAAAAAGATTTACAAAAAAACATTTTCCTCAGTTTAAAGCGAGTTGTAGTTTTTTCTGATTCACTCTACCTACTAATGCCTATAAAACCCTCCACGTCATCTGCAAATGCTTTTTTCCCAAGTATAAATAACTGGCAGATTAATTTAAAAGCCTTGTTGTGCCTCAAGCAATCAGAAGATGGAAACATTGCAGAGCAGCTTCTCACGTCAACCCAGGTTGGAGCCTCCTGCGTGGTCTGGAAGACAAGCTAGAAGACCACGAACGGTGATCCTGTTGCTGACCTCTTGAATGACCTCAGCTGCCCCACTTCATCTTCATTGGGATAGCAGGAAGCAGTAATGGACCCCAATGCAGTGTCATGAAGATTCATGTCAAGTATTATAACTGCAAGTCCTCTTAGCTGCCTGCAAGAATAATTTCAAAATCTCATCTGAGAGAAGAGCTGGTTTTACTGGCAAATGAGCATAGAAAATGAGAGTAGAAATTGCCCTTCTAGCAGGAAAGACAGCAGATCTTCAGACTGTGAAGTCTGTGGGTGTTTGTGTGTGTATGTGCAGCAGGGGAAGAAGAAATAATTTACTACTTTCCAAAAAGCAGCAGATGGATCTAACTCCCTTGATATTGGAAGTGCTTGGTCCTAGAGTTGTTGATTTGACTCAGCTCCCTTTTCAACCAAGGCTCAATGAGACGCTGCAGCCAGTGATGACAGCCAGCCCTGCCCCTGCAGGTAGCTCTGGAGAAGCAGTGGGTTTCTGTGGCCAAGAATCTGGGGCTCGCCACTGGCCAAGGCCGGGGTGCCTCTTCCTCGGAAGTCTCCAAGAGGGGTCATCATACTGCCTCAAGCAGTCGGACCACCGAAAAAGAAGGAAGCTGGGCTCCCACCAGCCTTTCAAACCTGTGCACATCCTGAAACATAATAGGTTCCAGAAAGCAGATATATGCAGTTCGCTCAGGTACAGAAAGCTGTGCTACAAAACTTTTGTGGCTACTTTCTTACTAGACTTTTAAATTTTTTTCCTCCAAGCTTTTATCTTCTCCTGGGCCCAAGGTACTGCCAAGTTTCGGGTGCTCTGCCATCAGGGTTGCCAAGCTTTGATGGCAACGCCATCACCCTGATAAATCCCACACTGAGAGCCCTCCCCCGCCCTTTGGGCAAATGTAATAGAACTCTATTTGCTGCATAGTTGGCAACTGAGTTCTGATGAGAGATTCTGGCAAAGAAAGACTCTGTGGCCTGGGTGCAGATGACAGGCCAACTGTCTAGGGCAACATGGTGACCTCAGCAGCCTTGAAGATCTTGGCAGGTGGGAGATAGCAGGGAGTTTTGCACTCATCTCTGTGACCATCACCTTCCTCACTAGACCCTCCTTGTTGTCTTGCCCAGCTCTCACAGACACATGGATCCAGGCAGAGCAGAGCAGGCATCTGAATTTCTTCTGCAGCACTGGAATTTTCAGCCAGCATGGCCTGATGTGTCCACAGTAATTCCACCTCTGCCAGCACACTCTCATGCTGTGTGCAGCCTGGGATGAAGCAGGGAAACCCCAGACCCATCTGTGCCGTGATCTGCACAGCTGCAGCCAGCCATGGACTGCTGCTACTGCTCAGGAGCAAGGAAAAATGGCACAGCCACTCCTCATCAGCATCTTTGTGGTGTAGCCTCTGCACATGGTCTACCAGGCCAATTACCAAAGCAGAGCTGTGAGTGTCAGCAAAGACTCTCCGGTATCCTGGGGTGATAATGTTCAGTTGTTTTCACAGACTTTACTAGAGCCAAGTTTACAAAAGCAGGCAGAGAGCAGTCCAAAAGCAAGCACAAGAGGAACACATAAATCAGAGGGTACAGACAGAATGTCTCTCACCCAGCTCTTCTGTCACCAGCAGACTACAGTGAAGGCAGTGTACTTTCACTCCTGCCATTCCCTGAGAAGTGTTTCCACTTGTATTCCTTCCGACTCCTCTTTTTCTCCCTGGCAGCAGCAAGATCCTCTTTCTCTTCCATCACAGTCTCTTGCCAACCATGTCCCGTCACCGAAAAGTTGGGATCTAGCCCCACCACTGAGACCTGTTCAGCCAAGGGTGAAGCACATATGTGCCAACACCGCAAGTTCATGCTGGGGCAATTCAAGAGGTTATATTAAGCAGGCGGCTGCACGCTCTCCTTGGGACCTCTCCTCGGGACCTCTCCTCTGACAGTCACCGACTCTGTCTCCAGAAGCAGAAAAGGAGGATGTGCCTTGTCTTTGCTGCAGCAGCTCATAGCCAAGGTGCTAATTTGTGCCACAGAGAAATCTCCAGCCACATGTCCCTCTTAACTGCTCACCTGCAGAGATGATACCCTCCATCAATGCGTCGAGGCATGTTGTCTTCAAAATCGTCACAGTGTGACTTGGCAGGGCTTTATGAGCTAGGGCCCTTGGAGCAAGACTGAACAGCCCCACCGTGGGCTGGCTGGTCACGGGATGGCCACCAGCAGACCTGCGGCAGCCTTCCTGCCATGGAGGTGCTCTGGAAAGAACGATTGTCACCATGCAATTGTAAACTCCTCGTGGCAGGATGCATCTTTCATCCCTCTGACAGCACCAAGCATGACAGGGGGAAGCAGGGAGACGGTGCCTAACTGACCCCTTTTGGAACTCCCCAAACATAAATGTTTATTAATAGTAATAATAACACAATAAAAAGAGCTAAGAAAGAGCAGACCCTGCAAAACTGAGCAACAGTTACCTGCCAACTGAACCCTAGCAGCAGCAACGATAAACACAGTACAAGTAGAAATTATCAAAGACAACTTGGGAGGAAACCACAAGCAATGGCAGTTGAGCCTTATTAGTGCTATAAATCATAGAACTGGTTTCGGTTCCTGCAGCTCCTCACAAGCCATATGACGCTGTCTCTCGCACAGCAAGCGATAGGGGTCTGCACAGCCTGGAGGCACAAAACAAAGCAGGCAGGGAAAAGCGTTGCTTTTTACCAAAGTAATTCTTAATTTAATTGTAAATCAAAGGGGGGGGCTTCTGTTGCTGTCTGTGAGCGATGAAGAGCAGAGTGAGACGTATGTGAGGAGGGAGAAACATGGACTGTCTAGGATTTGGAAACTTCTTTAAGTTCATGTTCCAGGCAGACATTCTAACGAGACTATCTGCTTGATTATTTATTTATTTATTTGTTTATTTATTTGAAAATTTGCCATCCCTGCACCCTGCATTTGTCTGGTTGTCCTTAAGCCCACAGTACACCTTGAGCTCTGTTTCTCCAGGGGTGATTTTAACGATGAGAGCTACAATGTCTGATTCTTCCTCTGGCTGTCCTCTGAAGTGGAGGGGGCAGAGGGAAGGGTTAGTCCACCCCATCTCGAATTTTAACAGTGTTTGAAGCTTCTTGAAGCACACGATCGTTTTTTAGCTGGGACCCCCCCCCGTCTTCAGCCATCGATGTGTGTCATTGATTATCCTTCTTTTCCTGCACAGAAAATTCATTCTATACTGAATTCTCTCAACAGCAGTTTAGACTCACCAATAACCACTGTTATCTACCTTGTTCAGGGAAGCAATGAACCTAGGAATTAATAATAATCATTACTTATTTTTAGTATTATTTAAGAGCCAGCAACGTGCTCAGCATGGGAAGAGACCAAAGACAGAGACAGCCATGGCCTCACGACAAATGCTTTCCCCTGCCTTTAGGGACAATTCTGGCTCCCAGGAGTAGCTCCAGAGGCTTTAAAAGGGAGTCCCCAACCCAGAGAGAAATCCCAAGCATTAAATTGTGTTTTCAAAGCACGCCTAAACAACAACACCCTGATGCCCCATGCACTACTGCATCACAAGGAACACCTAGTAAAAACATAATCCCTGCAGACAGCAAGTGTAGAGCAGCAAAGCACATGACAAAGTCTCAGACCAGAGCACTCTAAGTTCAAAGGACGAACAAGTCAAGTTCTGTGTCTTACCGGGTTTGACTGAAGTTTGAATTATTGATTATCTCCTCCTGGACAGTAAGAAGACAGGAGTCACACAAGCAAAAGCGATTGCTTTTGTTCTGAGAAAACAATCCATAACCATCTCTCAGGAAATACAGTAAAAGCTTTCACATCCTCAGGCTCAGGCTAGATGAAAAGATTGTGTCTGGGACTGCAGATTAGGAGAGGAAGCACCACCAGGATGGTGAAGCTCGGTTATGAGGCACCCTTGTAGCTTGCTTGTGTCCTCTGCATGTCTGAAATGCCCTAATAAATCAGGGACAGTTGCTGGAAAATTATAAATGCAAGGCATGATTTTTGTCCTGCCTTATTTCCCCGCGGCAGCCCTGAACATTTCGGACAGGTTCTCTCAGCCAGCGGAGCTGTGCTTTGCAACAGCGTAACCTCAGAGGAGAATGCCATGGTGGCTTCAACCTGCTGCACAACCCGCTTTTGGTCCTTGATGCAACCGCTTCATCTAGAGACATCTCAAAAAGGCTGGAGTAACCCACTCTTCCAGTCAGACAGGGAGACAGTCTGCATTCCCAACAGCTACCCAGAGGGAAAGGCATGGCCCAGATGGACCATTTCCAGACCACAGGTACCTCACGTGGCTGGGGCAGGAGCAGAAGGCAGGTTGTTCATGCTTCTGAGTGTTCAGCGACCAGCAGCTAATGGTTCGTGTAGAGACACTTCTCTGTATTCATTGAGCTGAAGTTCAGTCTGTGGGCTTGTCTGACGTTAGGGGGAGAAGATTTGCAGCCTGGTCCTGGCAGGGGACAGCAGCTTACACTATGGTTTGGTGATCACAGACTAAGCCACCCCCTGCCAGACAAAGCTGTCATAGTCTCCCCTGCCTTCTGCCACTAGTTCTCACCCTGAGGTCGCCTTCATTTTTGGCTCCATGAGAACTGATTCCTTACACACACTTTTTTCACTCGGTTAATTTTAATCCAAACTAATTCTTTCATTCAGGTCTCTGTGTGGCCTTGCGTGATCTTGTATCCAGCAAGAGAGTGAGCTCTAGAAAGCAGGACCAGGCAGCCAGCAGGACAGCTTTTTCATGCTTGCTATAGCAACAGCTTACTATAGCAACTGCTTACTACTGCTGTGGCTTTTGAGGTTTGTTTGGGTTTTCCAAAGGAGAACACTCAATCATGGGGCAGAACATTCAAACTCAGGCTCTCTGCTTATGGCTCTAACACATTCATAGTGATCTTCTGTTCCTGAGTAAGAAAAACTCATATGAACTTTCCTCAGACATGGACCAACCGCAAGCTCTGCTAACATGCTTCTGTGTTACAGGCAACTTCTTAAAACTTTTAGGGCATATGGTATGAGCTCCACAGTTTTGCTGGGCACACCTCATGCTACCTGTGGTGCCTTGCCAAGTTTCTGCATGTAAAGATAACCTATCCCATTGTCTGAAGTCCAAAATAGCCTGAACTTCTTGCAGTCATGCTGTAGGACAGCCTACAGCAGTGCATCAGGTACCGCCGGTGACTGGCAGAGCAAAGAGTAACAGGGTACTTGGCTTTGCTCTGACTCAGTCTGGTTGATCTTTTGTGTGTGTGATCACTGCTTTCCTGTATATATACAGTACCTGTATATGCCTGCTGGAAATGACTGTGAAGCTCAGGCTTTATCAGTCACTCTCCTGCTCAGGGAACAAGGCCTTGTGCAGTTTCTGAAAATAAGCTAATTGCACCGAGAGTTACCCAAAAAGCACACCACTTCCTCTTCATCACCAAGACCACGAAGCCCCAAAATTCATCTGCTTCTTCCAATATCATAATCTGATCCCTCCAGTACCGAGCTGAGAGCCTGGAGACAGTTGTCCCAGTCATGTTGTCAGCCTGCAAGGACATTCCAGTAGCATGAGCATCCGGGAGTTGTAGGTGGTTTTGCAGGGGTCGGGGAGCAGGTGACACAGGGAGCTGCTCCTGACCTGTTCTGCTGCACAGTACGGGAAGACTCCCTTCAGGATGGAGGAAGCTGCCCTGTTCCCTCCCACGCAGGACTGCCACTTGCCATGTTTCTGATGGGGGTGTGGGGGTTGGTATGTCACTTCATCACACAATTATTTTAATCTGCCAAGACTTGCATGGCTTGTCTGAGGATGAGTCAGTCCACAGGAAGTGAGGACAAGCGTATGCAGGTGAAAGAGGAGGGCTTTGACCCTCTCAGGTAGGGTGGTTGCTTGAAAGGAAGGGTTGAGTAGTAATATCCAGTAGTCCTGGACCAAGCAGATATCTGATCCATACCAGCATCCCTTTCATCCTCTAGGCAGCGCAATAAAAATATCCACTGTACTATGGACTTTTTAAACAATTAATCTGCAGAAGTCATCGGGAACTTACTTCAAACTTTCAGGCCTTTCTCCTCAATCTCATCAGCACTGAAAGATAAAAAAGAGAGAAGAGGATGTTTTATTTAACAGAGCACAAACACACAAGCTAAGCTAAGGGTCTGTGATACTGGGTTTGTAGCAGTGGTGCTGGCTAGGGCCTTGGCATATCACTGATACATCCAGGACCCTGTTTGCCAACTCATAATGTTTGGTGTTTTGTCTAAGGATGTGAAACGCCTGAGACAGAGCTAATTTGTGTATGCCCCCAGTCATCTTGCCAGATCCGAACAAAATTTATCCCAACATCAGGCTGTGATACTAGAAACGGAAATGGCCTTGACGCATGATGATGAGTGTGGTCTGTCTTGCCTTGATAATGCTTCTGTCTCTGCTAGATGCCTTCACAGTCTGTAGCCTTTGCCTTCTGCTGGAAGTTTCCTCTACCGAGGCTGTGCCCCGCTCCCCCCTGTGCCGTACTAACCCAGCTTTCTACTTCAAATCAACTCTAAAAGCCCACTTATGCTGTGCTGGCGCCCTCCGTCACTGCATTCCCTTCTGAAGTGTAACCAGGCTCCAGATGTTGATATAGCTTTGTTACAGGGAACCAGTGTCCGATTAGACTCTCCAGATAGCGTTATCTTCCCACCCCTCTCGCTCCTTAGAGGTATTCTGAAGACAATAGATTATCAGATGTGCCCAGGGAAACAGCTGGGGTAAACACAGGGATAGAAAAGCTAACTTAGGAGAGAAGGCACCAAGAGAAAACCAGTGAACTGCACTTTCAAGTTTTGCCAGCATAGCAAAGAGTGTGGGAACAAATTACAACCGTCAGTGAGATACCTCTGGCAGTGAAAGCCCCAGTTTCTTCAGGAAACTGGTGTAAGTTATACTGGCAAAAGCTGTATCTCCACTGGGAGTTTGTCAGAAAACCCTTCCCAGGGTAGGCAGAGACAGCAATATCAAAAAGGCAATAACATAGTCCAGCTGTAGGAAGCCTCTTTTCATAGGGAGAAATGTTTTCCTGTGACAAGTCTCACGCAGTTAAGCTCCGGAGAGCTTCGCAGTACGGGCAGAAGCTTTGTACGTGTTCTATATGAATATGTATTTAATTATGGCTCCAATGCAAAACACTTTAACATAACTAAAGAGGAGAGAGAGAAAGCAGAATAGGAGTGGGGGGCAAGGACTGGTTTCCACCTGTCTCCGTTAGCAGCAGCCCTCACTCCTCGTTCTAGGGAGGGCTGTGTCTGGACAGGACAGCTCACTCATCTGCTCCCAGCAGCCAGGACCAGCCTCCTCAGGCTCGCTGGTCCTGCTTAGGTATTAGTACACGTAGGACCATGGTCAGATAACCAGGAACCAGCATGATACAGAGACATAATATGTTGAGGGGCAGGGTAAGAAGAGGATAGTTGTTGGGGTGGTTTGGGTCTTTTTGTTCGGTTTTTTGGTTTGTTTTTTTTTTTAAGCCATAAGCAGACCCACAGAGAACAAGAAGAGTTCACCACAGGAAACCCTCTGTCCTCACATTTCCAGAACATTTACACCAGGGGAGGCATGCCTTCAGGCCAGCAGACCTTTCCTCTGACTGCAGGCATCTGCCACAGGCGCCAGTGTCTGAGGGCGAAGCAGGGCTGTCTGCGACCCCAGCCCTCCAGCCCTGGGACTCCAGGACAGCCCAGACACAAGGTCTTCCCTGTGTCTTTCAGGGACCGGTCCTCAGAGGATAGCTTTCCACTGCTCTATTAACCCTCCACTCTTTTGCTACCCATGGGCGAGAGGACAGCATACAACTCCAGTCTCAGCTCTCCTACTGCTGTTCCTCCTTTCCCTGCCTGGGACATGGTCCTTCCCACAACGAGAGCACTTTACTTTGCCAAATAATGGGCAAAAGGACAGATCAATAAGAATGGTGGTGCAGAAGGAAGGCTTTGCCTGAAGACCAAGGCAGGAAACTCCCACTCCCTCTGCTCCTCAGTCCTGCAAGACAACCCCCTCACGTCTGCATGAACATCCAGCTCCCCTGCCCAGTCCATGGTGATGACTTATGGCCCATCAGCTTTCTGAAATAAATAAGTCATGGTATTCTCTCATTCATGTACCAACACTCTCATGTGCCCATTTTCAACTGGGGTTCACAGCAGCATTTTCAAGGACATGATCAACTTCCAAAATGTGAGATACTGTTTGATCTTTCACCACCGTACTTCCAAAACACGCTCTGAGGGAAATACAAATCTGAACTATTGACAAAAATCCTCTCCCTTTGTTTGTACTAAAGGTGTTTTGCAATCCAGTCCCAGCATCACCAACAGCAGTTGAATTCTACCTCAATACTAAAAGGCAGAGCAGAAACCAGCTGTGCCCAGTTTGTTTCTAGGAAACACGCTCACATGAAACTCTGCTCAAAGCAAGCCAAACCCAAACAACTCTTCCAATGCACGTGGCTACTTGGCGTCCCGTCTGCTGTAAAAGTCTGGAGTTGTCAGGATTAATACCAAAAGGACTTTTTTTCTTTGAAAAAAAAATACATACTGTAAAGGGAGTAGAAAGTTTTAGACTTTTGTGGTCTGATCTGACCACAGGCTGGCTGATCCTGGTACCTACATTCCAGGCTGCCTCAACAAGTGCAGAGTTGTTTAATTATTGTCAAAGAAGACAGTCCTCCAACCAGGCTGTACTTCATTTTAGGAAGTAAAAACAACTCTATCCAACTGGCAGGTCTTGAAAGTTTTGCTTCTTTGTATTTTTAACATCAGAGCACATAAAGAAAATACAAGGCCCAGCCTGAACAGTAGCAATGAGTGCTTAATATTCTCTTTGCATAACCCTAACAAATCAGTGCATGATTTTAAAATGTCACTGCACATCTGTGTTTGGTGTGTGTTGCTGCAAAGTGGGGCAGGAGGAGGGGGAACGTGAAGAAGAAAAGCAGTAGAGATCCTGCAAGCTATTTACCTCTCTGCTGAATAATTTCCCTGGCACTTGCTGCAAAGCAGGGATGAGAGCCGAACTCCTGCCTGGCTGGGAGGGTGTCTCTGCAGGAAGGCTCCAGGTCCTGTTGCAGCGCTTGGCCTCTGAGAGAGCACTGCCGCCAGGTGCTGGCAGGGGCTGCCCAAAACCTCTGCCGCCTCACGTGCAGATAGTACCTGTGAGAGCCTGCTTTTCCATGGGTTTACAGCAGTAACGGCTCATGTTTGCGATGAAGGGTGCTCAGAAGTAATCTTCTCATTCTTCTCTTGATGGCAAAAGAAAAGCTCCAGAGTTTTCTGCAGCAAATCTACTGCATTTATTGCTTTAATGGGGAAGCATGAGGTCTACTCCCTCCATACATTCCCAGATGACAATTCATAGCCCATTAAGCAGCACTTCCGCAGATCGTAACTGACTTTGGATGAGACCTGTCTTGCCAGAAAAGACAGGAGCAAACGCAGCTTCACACACCAGATCACACACAGCCCTCTGGGAGGGCAGTTGTTTTCGTGGTGAGGCTCTCTGGGGCTTCCCCAGCTGCTCCCACCAGCAACCTGGTGTACTTCGCTCATGTCCCAGGCACTGAACAAATACTCAGGGGGTTCAACAGAAAATATCATCATCTCGTGGTGATAGGCCACAACGTGGCTTTAAAAATGTGAGCAGAGAGACATTCTGGAGACATGTGTACTGCTCGTGCCGCCCAGCTCTAGAGATAAATAGAGGACAGGTCTCCATGGCTGCCAGTCTGGCACCTTTCATGGGTAATAAAATATGCTCAATGGTTTTCAAGCTTTTCAGCAAATAATCAGAACTGTTTGTCACTATGTTGAAGGAATTAGGTTTTTTTGACACTGCTGGAATGGTTAAAAAAGGCTTTTCTTTCAGAAGGGCATGAAATTTAGCTGAAAAGCAGGGTTTGTGAGGTTTCCGCTGAGCAGATCAACTAGCCGGGACAAGCTGGCAGGAAGAAAGGCAGGCTCTCCAAGGGGGCGGTTTTCCCCGAGCAGCACAGGGGCACAAAGTCCACTGACCTTGAGCATGGTGGCTGCTACTAAACTTGCCTGTGTTGCTGTGTGGGATGAAGGGGACAGAGAAGGCACGTTGCAGGGAGTCAGTCAGCCCCTGGGACGCGTAGGAGGGTTTGCAACTCCCATGGTGGCATGCAAGAAGGGAGAGGACTGAGGGCCAACCCGGGAAGAGATATTAAATTCTTAGCAAGGGGGATGGTGGTGGGACACGAAGGAAAAGGTGCTGCAGGATCTGCTGGAGAACAGACTGAGTGAGTAGTGCTGCGGAAATAGATCTGTGGGTTGTCAGCACAGAAAGGATCACTGAAGTGTGCTGCAGAAAAAGGCTACCTAGGGACAAAGTGAGGCGCAGGGAGAGGGACTTAGGCAATGTCCTAAGGAAGGCTGGTAGAAGGGAGGAGAAAAGCGCTGAAAGAAGACAATGCAGGAACACCTGGAGAGGTAGGATGAAAACCAGGAGTGCAAAAGGCTCTGGAGCACTTTGGGAAGAAAGCTGTTCGGTAAAGGAGGAACGATCCGCATCAGAGACAGGCAACAAACTGGGAAGGAGGTTTCAGAGTGTGCCAGGAATAACAACTGTGCCTCAGCTCGTGTTGTGTTCCCTGTCCCCCTGCGGCACCATCTTCTTTGTATTTCATCTGTAAGCTCTTCAGGGCAGGGACCTGGCCGTCCTCCCTGTCTAGCAGTCCAAGCAGTCATTTGCCGTTCATAACAAGGATATTAATTGGATGAATGTGCACGTGTACTTTTAAACACAAGAGGTGATATATCCCTGGAAGCACGCTGCCATTGATTTACTCACCGTACTGCCACCCCAAGAGTTCAAAACCCTGCATCGGCTCCTTGCCCTCCTTGCCCTCTATGGAAACCGGGAGGCTGTATCAGAGGAGAAGAGGATACATCACAGGAGAAAAGAGGGAATTGTTTCAGCTTCTGCTTTTTCAGTTTCCCAGGATCACCCCCAGCATAGATGCAACAATCTCAGTACAAACACAAATTCTGCAGACTCTGGCTATCTTCACTCACTTTTGGTCTCCTGCTGCCACAGAAGCGCCCCGTTCCATGCTGGCTGCCTGTCTCCAGCACCTACCGATCACCTCAGCTTGCAACGGAAACTTGCAAAGTCCAGATTCTTCCAGTCCCTCCCCGTCTATGCAGCAAGAGCTGTGTTCAGCCCAGAGAGTCTTTAAATATATTCCTAAATATTTATGCTGTAGTTAGCAGGAAGGAATTTAAGTGTTTCTTTGTGTGTCTCTAGCAGTGGCACTTAAAGCATGTACGTAAGGGCTTTACTAAACGGGAGCGTGCCTTAATGCACACTTAATTACTTGGCGGCCCGGGCCCAAATGTTTGCTTATATTGCGGTGATCAAGCTCTGTCTCTTGATTTCCTGTCTGCAGTACAGGGATAAAGAGAACAAATGATGATGTGTGACGGAGACTCCATTGGCCTGACCTTGGGATTTCTGAATAACTCATGGCTGGCAAAATCCTGGATTAATTTCAGTTGGATATTTTGAGGCATGGAGCTAGAAATCCTGATTTTTTGCCTCCTTGTTACATGGCAATAACTACCCTCCCCATGGCTCCTCATTCCACATTCAGTATTTCCCAGGTCTGCTGGATGACAAGTACTTGCTTTCTTCTGTTCCTAGTGCCCTGGGGTTTAACTTTTTTTGATTTGTAGACCCTGCGTATTTTCTCACATATAAGTGTCCCCCTTTAGAAATTCAGTAGCCATGGGGCTGTCCACACATGACAGAATTTATGACATGCTGAAATTAGTTTTCCTTGCTGCTTTTCCACAGACAGGTCCGTGGAAAGCAGACTGCCAAGCACTGCCCCTGGCTCCTACAAAGGCTTTTGTCTGCTCCTAGTTGTTTGTATTTAGAATGGGACAAAGTTCCTGTAAACCAAAACTCCTTATCATTTTGTCTTCCCAGTTCCAGTGAATCTATTCTCTGCTCTCAGTAAATTCAGCTTTTAACGCTACAGATTTTCTGCAATGGAACACTGCCTTGATAATAATTTAGTATTTAGACTAGGAAACCATTAATAGAGAGCACCAAAGAGGAAAGAAGATTACTGCATTTCAATCTTTCGTTTATTTTGTGGCCAGCTAATGATTTACGGGCAGTTACTATTACTTGAGAAGTTTCACAAAGCCCTGTTTCTATAGTCATCTTTGAAAAGATAAAGAAAACCACTTCTATAGAAATAAACGAGTTCTGAGGGTGTAGTTCAGAAATCCTGGACCAGACAATCAAGGTTCCTGCCACTCGCGAAACTAAATAAAAGTTAGACACTGTTAATGTCCTTCCAAATCTGGATCCTCCTGACTACAGCACTTGCTGACAAGTGTTATGGTGGTAGAAACCTGAGATGAAATTAAAGCCTGCATCTACTCACAAGGGGCACAAGTTGTGTCTCTGTCGTTGTTTTTATTTTTATTTTTAAACCAGACCTGATGGACAAGCCTTTTCTTCCCATTGACGCAGTGTTAATAGAAGCCATATTTTCAGCTCTGGTAACAATCAAAAAAAAAAAAAAGTGTGGCAAACCACTTTTGCCTTATTTGCTTAGTATCAAAAGCCAGGAATAAAACATAGAACACTCGTGTCTTCAGCTGCCATTTCAGGCAGCAGACCTCTCCTTCCTCCAGCCAGCAAGAGAGGCCACAGCAGCAAACTGGCATGTACAGCAAGAGATGGAGAGCGGCCACAAACCGGAGGCAAGAGGTGGGTACCGGGCCCCAGCAGCCCAGCCTATTTCTGGCTTTGCTCCTGGCTGCGTGAGCACGAGCGAGCTGCTCAGAGTGGCAAGGATGAAAGCTTTGCTGGCTCAAATCACCTGCTTTACATTCTGCAAGGGGTTTGCTGTGTCTTCACAGAGTGTTAGCGTGGCAGGTTGTGCCCGATCCTCCTCGTGTGCTCTGCAGGCTCAGCTGGAGCAGCCTGGTCACGAAGGACAGTTCAGAAGAGCTCAGACCTGCTGGTCTTCCAGGCAAGCCGCAAAAATCTTCCCATTCTCCTTGGGTGTTGACAAGGGAGGGAAAATAGAAGAATAGTGATTGGCGGAAGGCAAACTGCTGCTGGGTTAGAGCTTTATGTCATTGTCTCCTTTAATTTCACCATCACTAGCTGTGTCAGTGAGTTTAAATGTGAGCAATGGTGTTGCTCAGTATTGTCAAGGGCACGCAGAGTCCCAGCCCAGTATCTAAATGAAATCCGCTGAAAAATGACTAACAGGATTAGCACAACCTGAGCGCATTCACAACACACACGCATGCTCATGAATCATCCTACACCTATGTGCAGAGGTGCAACAACCCCCATCAGAGACAGCAGAAGGAACCGGTGTTTCTGAGCAACCTGGGGTGCACGGCAGGGCTGGTGCGGTGTGGGAGGCTGAGCTGCCATCCGCTCACCCCTGTCACAGCCTCTCTGCTGGGGCAGGCTGCAGACACTCCGAGGGCTCCTGCAATCTTTGCAACCTCAAAGCAATCATGTAAGTGTGGGTGAAATGCCTCTCGGAGAGAACACCTGGAAGCCAAGGAGGGAGGAAGGAAACTCTTACAAGCTCAGGGTCCTGCTGCAGGCAGCTGCCCTGATGCGGTTCCCTCAGGCTGCAAGCGAGCCAGTGTCATTCACACAGGAGCAAGGCCACCTCAGGGTAGGGCACTGAATTCTGTAATTTGTTTCCCTTTTCGATCTGACAGGGCAGACACAGATTTTATTGAGCTGCTGAGCAACTCGTGAGGCCTGTCTACTCACCGAGGATTTTCCGAGAGCAGGGGTTGAGAGGTTTATTGGATCAGGGGATAATTTAGTATCCATTTTTCACAGCATGTCCATTCATATTAACATGCCCTCACAGGCTGTTTCCCTCCCTGCCACCCTTGGGTACTGGAGGGACAGAAGGGGAGGGAGCACCTTGTCTCTGGCTGGTTGCTGGTGGGGGGACACCTGGGTCCCTGGAAGCATGGTGCTTATGGGGCACGGGCTGGAGCATGGGGCTGGGTTACCTTGTTGGCACCACCACTCCCTTTTTACAGGGTGGAATGAATGGGTCCCTGGTGAGACCTGCCAGCCCAAATGCTGCTCTGCTATCCTGTGCCACCTCCTCCCAGCAGACATGAGGGGTTATTTCTAGAAGACACGTTAACTTCAAGAGATCCCATGCCTCCCAGGCAAAGCCAGCTACCCCACCAGCCCAGAGGCACACAGACACGTCTCTCCTCCTGCCTGGCTGCTGAGGAAGACCCACAGGGAGACAGGCAGGTCCCTGGCAGAGCTGCTCTGATTTCAGTATTGGATACACCAGGTTTCGCCTGCATGAAAGCTTTCACCGCTGCACCCCCGGTGCTTTAGACAACAGTACAAGTTCTCCCTAGGAGTACTTCGAAACAGCACCCTATTTCATCAGCCCGCCTCCACATGGGACTAGAAACCCAGCTTTTTGAATGCAATGAGCTGGTTGCCTTTTGGAGGGTCCTCCACAGCTACCTTTGATCCAAAGCTCCCTTCAATTTGTGTCTTGGAGGGAGCATCAAGGGTGACAAGAAGAGCTTCTGCCGTTACATCAGCAATAAAGGCTGAACAGAGAAAATGTAGCCCCCTTGCTGAATAGGGAAAGTTCTTTAGCAATGAGGGGGTATCACTAAGGTAATCTATCTCTTCTCTGTCTCAGTCTTCATCAGCAACGTCTTCCAAGTCTCTGGGCTCGGAGGAAAACTACTAGCAAGTAGATGGACATTGACTCAGGGATTGCCTAGAAGATCCTGGTCTCTTCAAGCCCATGAGACCAAACAGTTGCATCTAAGAGTGTCAAGAGAGCTGGTCCATGGCCTTGTAAGGCCAAAAGACTGTGGAGGTCCAGGGTTTTTCCTGACAACTAATAGCAGGCAAATGTGAGATCTGCCCATACCTATTGGGCATCAAGAAAAGGGAACTGGGAACTGCATCAGTGCGTGTGGCAGGAAAAAAAAAGAAAAAGAGACAACGGGCATAAACTGAAACGTGAGAGATTTAGACTAGATGAGAGGAAAATATTTTCCCGTGAAGACAGCCTAGCAGTGGAGCAAGCATCCCGTGAGGCTGCACAGGCTCTATCCTGGGAGATTTCAAGCCCTGACCAGACACAGTCCTGAGCAGCCTGGGCTGGCCTGGGGCTGACCCTGCTCTGAGCCTCCCAGGGTCCCGTCCAGCCCGAATTATGCTGTGATCCCATGCTGAGTTGAATTGGACAGCAACAGTAGGAAATTAAAAATACAGAAATATAATCCTACTGTTGACACAGACTGCTTTCGTTCTCAGTTTGCTCTGATTTGCGCAGGAAACCAGACTAGCTCTCAGCCAGTACAGATCTGTCCTCACTATTCCTTTGCCAGTCTGACGGCTTGAGGCTGCTGCTGCTAAGAAAAGAGTCAGATGTGTACAAAGCAACTGCAGAGGCTGGCTGCTTCTGTGAGAAACCAGTTACCATCACTTCCACTCCTTCTCCCAGCTCCCTTTCTCCCCTTCCCTCTCCCATTGCTCCTCCAGTAAAAACCCAAACAAGAAAGCAAGCCCCAGGACTCTTCTTACAGGCTCTGTGTCCCACTTGTCCTTGTCACCCTCCACTCCCTAAACCCAGAGGGACTTCAACAGGCCACTGTCCCTCTCCTGCAGGATAACAGCAGTGCCCTTCAGCAACCACACGTTGAGCAGCCTAACAGTGTTAATGTTCCTATTTCACCCCCCTTTCTAGCTGCAGCTGAGGCTAAATGCAGCTCAGAGAGGCATTAGGAAGAGGAACTTCATCACCAGCAGCCCTGGCCAGAGACATCATTTTGAGGGAAGGCTACAGCAACCTCATGTTTAGAAAAATGCTTGAACTCCCCTCCTAAGCAGTCATGGAAGCTATTTTCATCTTCAGCTGCTGCAGATTTGTTCCTGGGATAGTGACTGCACCGCGTGGCTGACACAGATCTGAGAATCAATCAAAAGTAATTGAAACAGAAGAGGCTCAGCAATCAACCTATTAGGTTGCTGGAGCCAGAAAAATGCTGCTATGAGGAGCCAGAGGAAGGCGGAACGAACTTCCCTTCTGAAAACTTAATGCAAGGAAGAAGCTTTGTCTTCACCATCTTTTCTTACAAGAAGAATTAAAATCTGTTATATTCTCTTTCTGTATATTTTTGTCCATTTAATGGGAAGAGGAGAAAGGAAAGAAACTATTAAACCATTAGCTGTGAAAAATGCCATCTCGTTCCCTTTTCTTTCCTTCATTCCTCCCCTCCATATGCAATAAAATGATTCTTAGCTCTCAGTTGTTGTCTGCCGTGGCACCGGTTGGATTGGGCTTTGTTTTTCTTCACTCCACTGCTCCTCACCGAAGGACTTTGCTGGCTGCAGCAGCCTATTAAGCTGGTTGCTGGCTCTCTTCTGTCAGAGTGGGAGTTGCTGCCAGAGTCTGGTTATTTCCAAATGCCTGCATGAATCGGCTTCCGCAAAACCAGACCTTGGAGCCATCAACAAGAGCGTGAGCTGAAGTGTTAGTGGGTTGCCAACCTACGCTAATTAACAGTGTACAGCCCTCCACCATCCCTCACCCAGGTTTCACAACATTCTGGCAGGTGCCCCAAGGGGATTTACATCGGTGAGCGTAAATATTTCATCTGAAGCAAAAAAGAAAAATTAAACATGATCTTTAAAAAGGAGGAGGAAGGCTTACGCACTTGCATTCATGATAAGGCATATGCAAAGAGAAAATACAGCACTGAGAATTCAAATTGCAAAGGACTGCTGTGTGTGTTGGTAAGCAATATCTTACCAGCCTTCTCAGAGAGCTGAAGTCCGAAAGGCCACCCAGCCCTCTCTCCTACACAGGTAGCGTGCTGAGCTGAATTGCTTCGGTTACAGAGGACGTACTGACTTGACCCTGATACCAGAGACTCTGGTTGACTCTGAATTCTGCGCAACACATCCTCAGTTAGATGCAGTTATGAAACGTAATAACCCCTGTTACTGTCTGGATGAGTCCCCCCCCACATCAATTTCTAATGAATTTGAAGGGAATGAAAACAAAGTTTCCCCTTTCCTCCCCACCTACACAATACAGCATGACGGGGGAGGATGCACATTTAATCTTATGATCGAGGCTTGTGTTTTGATCTGTGCAGTGGGAACAAACTAGCTGATCAAGGGGATTTGGCTTCAGTTTTGGGGTGATCAGAGCAGTTCTGCCTTGTTCACACCATCTGTGAAGAGCCTGGATGCACAATGTTTCTCGAACTCCTGGCAGTTCCCTGCACCAGGGACTTTTCCACGGCCTGGGCAGGCTGTGGAGAGGGCACTTAAAACAGTGATGTTTATTCAGGGAAGTTCTACCTGACAGTGGTTTTACAGAGTCAAAGGCTCTGCAGAGCAGTGCTCCAAGTTTTATCAGTACTTACTACCTTCTGAGGGGACCACTGAAAATGTCTGGGCAAACTGCAGGTTTGGGGACCTTAGCAATTCGCACCGGCATCTAGCCAGCATCTGTGCAATGGTACAAGCACTGTCCATATTCACCATCAACCACAATTTATGTAAGGGATGTGCTCTCCCTGTGGGCTTAAGCAATAACACTCCAAGCACACCTTCAGAAAGACTATTGCTTTTGTGAGAAGTTTACATGATATAATAGTAGTGGGAGGGAAGGGGTGTGAGAAATCGGAGGCTGATATTGTACCCTAACACTGCTAAGAGAAAAAAAAACCCAATTTTTTCTCACTAACCCCCCCATAGGAGTGCTTCATGCAGTATTACCTCCTCCTAGGAAGCAAAGACAGCGATGCCATACACCACTCAGGAGTCACGTTGGCATAGTATGGAAGTTCATCATTGCAGGAGAGCTATGTCCTACAGAAAGCCTCCCCTGCAAATGCTGAGTTATCAGAAATGTGATGCCCTTCTGCCATCATCAGCAAAGAGCATCTGAAAGAAGTGTGATTACACCATGGTTTGGAGCTGGGACGACCATCCAAATTCTGATGCTGGTTCGGATACATCCCTCACATGCACCTAGGGTGCATTTAATAGGGCTCAGATGTTTGGAGGCTCTTAACATCTGCCACTCAAAGACCTTCAAACGCACCCTGGGTACTTCAATCCTCAAAAAAAAATTATTTATAACCTTCTGAAAACAGGTAGAGGAGGAATTAAGGTTAGTATTTGTAATGTGCTTTTAAGGAGAAAAAGGACTGAGTATTACTTTTAGTTCTTAGTTACTTCATGCAGTAGAAAGCTGGAAGATACGAAGGCAAACAGCAGGTTAGGACTGATATTAGTGCTGGGAGTGTTGCTGGATCATTTCTGGGTTTTTATGGGTACCTGTATCAAATAAACGGATGGATTATAAGAAATAATTCTGGACAGGTCATGTTTGTTCCATCAAAGGAACACTCTCAAAGGGCATGCAAAGTCCCCTAAACTTTCCAGGATTAGCAATGAGTGACCTAATATCTCCTCCCACCACTGGTGCCTAACACTTTACAGAAATTTATGCACAGAATGTGACAACTTGTCATGAAATGCTCAGCTTCGTGTATCCCATTTTCCTGTAGAGTTCTCTGCATAATATATAAACAGAGGGGGGTGGGGGAAATCTCTCTGAAAGCTCCTGCCAACTCATATCTATTTCATTCTTTTCTATTGAAAAGAAACCTATTCCAGATGGTTTATCATTAGAACTTTTTAAATCTCTGATGTTATGAAAAAACAGGATAAAGATATGTAAGGTCAGTTCTAGCACAGCCTGGATTCCCTCCAGAGAACTTCTCATACTGAACATGGGTCTGTAGATGCGTATCCACCGCAGGAACCACTGGACTGCCCCAGGTCAATACAGCCTGCCATCAGATATTGCTGACGAGGCAGGATTTGGGCCAGCCTGTGACTGAGCAATCTGTTTTCCTGTCCTCAAAGATCTTCCTCTTCCCAGGGCTTGGGCACCCACTGTTCCACATGAGCAAATATGCTCAGACCGATGCCAGCAAGGTCATCCTTGCTGTGACCTGACCTGTCCTGTTGCCTAAGGGCAAGCTGCCCCCATTTATATCAAGGCTCCCATGCCACTCTACAAACAATATAGTGAAGAGGAGCTGTAGTATGTCCCCCTGAACTGCATGCCCTCCTGGGTGTCAGGACGGCAGCCGGGCAGACAGCCAGCCAGCATGCGAAGGGATGTTTTAAGCAAGGCCTCTGAGACAAACCTCTGCTTTCAATAAAGTGTCACAGGATTTTTAATGCTCATGCAGAGCAGGCAGCTGTTACCCAAAGGACATTCTCCACCCTAAAATTACATGGAAATTATTTGCCTCTGAAGCTGTGTTTAGCCTACAGAGATTCAAACATGTAATTCAAGGATATCTAGTTATTTGATTAAAATGCTAATACAGCCACCTAACTGCTAACGCTGCCATCCAACCGGACTCCCGAGGGCAGCGCTGTATGTTTGCTTTTCGTGTCTCACTCTAAGCCAGAGTCTCACCCTAAATCGGGGGATCGTGATCACTGCTTTAAGCTCAGGGGTTCAACCTCCCCAGCACAGTGACTCAGAAGAGCAGCCGGCTCAAAGGCTAGAGAGGATGCGCAGGGATTTGCCCACTGCTTCATTCCAGACAATTTCCCCTCCTGTGGACTCCTGAGCAGCAGCAGTTGTGGCGGGTTCCCAAGGAAGATACGCCTGCCGAGGAGGCCCCCTTCTCCGGAGAAACTGCAGTTTTTTAAAAGGAGTAGCTAACTGTGTGTGAATGGGTGCCACAAGCTTTCCCCCAGAACTTTTCTTGATCACCTTTTGCTCATTGGGAATCGTGCCTTCAGCATTTTGCCTGTGAAGAACAGCTCTCATTTTATCCAAAATGACCTCTGTCCGACTTGATTTAAAACTCATACTTTGTCACGGTTAATTATTTCCACTGAAAATCCAGGTACCAAGATGCTCAAAACCACTATTAAGAACGAAGAAACTCACTGCACGTCATTCTAAGCTCCTGCTATGAACAAACAGCCTTTCATTCTACATCCTTCTCCTGCCGCAGGGTCTCAGCAAAGAACTATGCCTCAGCAATACTATGCGATTTTACGATAAAAAGGTCTAAGTTCTTCTTCTAATGATTCCTGGGGTTTGTCACAGCTGCTATTCGTTTTTCAATAGCCCCTTTTGCTGAGAGGGCACAGAAATGATGACCATCCTGATGGTGCTAGTCCCAGTGCTCCAACCTGACAGCAGAGGCTGAGCACAGGGCCGGCGATGCTCTGCGCTTCACAGTGTCCGTGTCCATATAAGCTGCCTCTTCGCTGGCTCTGCAGGAGTTGGGAGAGAGTCTGAGAGGGTACTTTTTCAGAAGGAGGGGAAGGATGAGTGTACATGCCTGATTAGTTGCAGGCAATTAAGCATGTCTAGCTTCCCCTTGCCTCTCATCCCTAACCTCCAGCCAGCGGAACAGCTCGCCTAGCAGAAATCCAGCACAGCCACCTCCCGACGCATGAACCCTGCATCACGCTGCCTTTATTACGTGGTGCCTGAACTCTTTCAGCCCCTGAGCACTAAGGCATTTATACCGAGAGCCCACAGCAGAGCCAAGCGCCTCAGGACTGAAAGGAAGGAGACCACCCCTTCCCTGCTGACCAATCCCGACTCCAATCATAGAGCAACACCCTCTAAACAGTTCCCTGAAGCTGCAGTTGCCCATCTTGAACCAGAGAGTTTCAGAGACACAGGGTTGCAAGAAACTTGTCTCACTCTCTGGTTTGCAGGCCTTTGCTGGCCCCACAATGGTTTGACCTGCAGCACTTCCCTTAGAGAAACATTCTGTTTCGACCTAAATCTAAAAGCTGCTATCCTAGGTTGGGAAGGATCGGGATTGTTCCCTTCCTCCTATCCTCCCCCAGGGACTGCCACGTAGCCTCCTAGGACCCCATCATCCCCTCCATTCCAGGGGGCCATGGAGTTCTGTGGCCAAGCTCTCCAACGAAAGTCTCAGCCGGGATGGTGTCATCCTCACCCACGCTTCCCATCCTGCTTCTTCTGCCACTTCCACCTCCAGGGAACAGGCTCTAGACTGCTCCTGACAGCAAAGAACACAGCCTCTTGCTGTTTAAGGAAAGAGGTGGGTGGGGAGAGAGTCCCTCGAGCTAAGCGGAGAGGCAAAATCTGCAGTCAGAACTGCAAAAGCTGTTGCTCCGCAGCGTTCTCGTCCCTTCCAGGCCACAGCCTTGTCTTTCTCTGCAGCATACATTTGACCTTGCTGCATTGGACCCTTCCCCTCCTGACATTCCCAAACCACCTAGTCCATTAACACTAACAGAAGAAAAGGAAAGGTGTCCAGTAAGTACTTCAGTGGCATTACCCACCGAGTTCTGTCCACCAAGTTCCTGTGCACCCTTTCACATCCCACAGATGTGCAGAAGAGAGTCACAGCTCAGCCTCCCCTGCCAATCTCGGGGCTACTTTTTGCATTAGGAGCCCTCCC
This sequence comes from Buceros rhinoceros silvestris, assembly GCF_000710305.1. Classification (NCBI taxonomy): domain Eukaryota; kingdom Metazoa; phylum Chordata; class Aves; order Bucerotiformes; family Bucerotidae; genus Buceros; species Buceros rhinoceros. Next base: position 57,044 of record NW_010413229.1, on the reverse strand, counting down.
TGGTCTGACAGAAAAGCCCACGTACCACAGATGATCTTTTTCTCCTTCCAGCCACCACTGTTCCTTCCACTGCGGAAGCTGTAGTGAGAGGTGGCGAGGCCAATGCTTACTGCGTTACAGCCTGTACCTCTTCCAAACAGGGTGCAGGTACATCGCTGGAAAACACAGGAGAAAAAAGTTCATAGGATCAGTCTTACTACAGCACATAGCTGTGTTTGAACATGGTCACCACCAAAAAAATCACTACAACTGAACACACTTTAGCTTTAAGTGCAAGCAAGAGCAAATTGGGATTAATTTTAACCCCTGTGTTGCCAAGTCTCGTTATTTTACCAAAGACCTCGTGGTATCCAGTAATATCCTGTCTTCTAAGATCCAGTGTACACGAGAGTCTCACCTCAGTCTCTTTTCCACATGTACCTCTTCATGCCTTCTTTTGTCCCCCTCATATAGCTTTGTGAACCTCAAAGCTTAAGAAAATAGACAGACACACTCTTCCTCGCTGAGATTTTTTCTATCGTATGACCAAGGGAGCAGCTGGACTTTTGATTTTGCACTAGGTGGACTTGGCAGTACTATAAGCACAGCAATAGGCAACAGGTAAATTTCCAAAATGCCTTTTCCTCACCGACTCAAACCCAAAAGCCAAGTCTAACAAGGTGACAAATAACACAGCAAACATAACTCAGGAAATACGGAAATGAAGGCAGACCTTAGCACACAGAAGAGGGTTAAAAAGAAGAGGCAAGAAGCTGAAAGCATCTTTACCTTTTTCTAAGATCTCTCTTTATGCCCAGCATCTCACGTCATGTCGCAGACTTACCGCATGCAGCCCAAACCTTCTGCCTTGCTCTCTCTGCGTGTCTTTTTAGCCATCTGCCATAAGTTACTTTTACTCAGAATAAAACCAGGTTTTACTCCATGTACTGTCAATCCAAAGTATTGTCTCACTCTGTTTAACTTTGGGCATGGGGAACATTAGAAACTATTTCCATAAAAGGGAACTAGGCTGTTATTTGATACAGGGGTTAGAGTGGAGGACGTGATCTAGGTTTGACCAAGACAGAGTTTAAAAGTTGTCTGGATAAATGGAGTTTCACTATAGAGTAGACAGGGTTAGAGGTCAGCCTTTGCAGAGAAAGAATAAAGGAGTACTGATCCAAATAGGTAATTTCTGTAAAAAGCAGACTTATTTATCAAAAACCGAATTGATCGAGCTCGCACAACATTAAAGCCAAAGAATAAATAATGAACAGCACCTCCATTTGTCACATAGTAAAAAGAACAAAAGTGCACAACTGGGAAAATGTAATTTGGAGAAAAGTCCAATATGGAAAAAAATAAGTCACACCAGCGAAATGAAACCAACTTGTGATTTATTAGCAACTATTGTGTGCTCTGTGCTGCATTTCTTTATTCAAATAAAGCCCTGTTCAAATTCCTCTGAGATGACTTTTCAGCAACATTTAGCACATTGCAAGAAAGGGCTTGAGGGTCACGAGTTCAAGAAAGGACTTGTGTTCCTCTGTCCTCCAGCCACCTGATCTGAACTCATTCAGCTGTGCTGATGCTGCTGGTGGGAGGGAATAGCCTGCCCTGTGCATTAGCATCTTCTGTAAATTATCTTAGGAACAAGGCTGATACAACTACAGACTGCAGCAGCATTTCAGCTGTCCTAGGCTGGAGGGAAGCTGCAGCTGATGACAAAAAAGGAAAGAAGCAAGGAAGAGAGAAAAATGTCATTTTGGAGGGCGTAGCATAAAAATTTTAACTGCATTATTTGCACAGGCCAAGCAGCAATAATCCACAAACGTGTTGGAATAGCTTATTCTCCTCTGACTTCAAGCAATGCAGAAAGATCTGCTGTTAGGTCTCCCGATGCCACTTTTTTCCCCCCGTTTTATTATTAGCCTCCTACATTTTCTCTGCCTTTAACGGTAAATTGCTTTCCAATCAGCATGCTGTGACAAGGCTAAGCAGAGGCAGCCAGAGCCTGTGCAGTGCAGGGCCCAGGCGGGCGACCACGACTCCCATTCACAGCATTGACACCTCAGCGTTATTTTTCTTACCTTTTCCAACCCTTCGAGATCAGGGGGCCCTGACCACAATGCTCAGGCAATGAAAAAACACAAATCCTGCTGGACTTGCAGCTGGGGGAGAAACAACCTCGGGAACTGGAAAAGGAGCTGTCAGCCTTCATTATTAATATCCAGCTGTTAATATTTAATGTCATAAAACCGCGGCTCCCTCCGCAGCCTAGTCATCAGACATGCAGGGGTCACACCAGCCAGAATCCTTTAGACAGACGATTCAATGTCCTCGTGCTTTAGCTTCATGCCAGGACTGCTAAAGGTGTTCTAGATATATTGGAGATGAAATGCTAGAAGCTTTAATAAAGCCTGAGATTTAAACAACAAAAAAAAAAAAACCAAAAAAAAGGAAAAGGAAAGAAAAAAGTGGTTACGCTCCCGCCTTCCCAGCCGGCTGTGCTCCTCAGTGCTGACTCTGTCCACCAAGCCAAAGCACACCTGCAGCTGGCAAAAAATAAAGACCACTGGCCAAAGCAAAAGCAGCGTTAGCACAGCATGGATGTCACCCCCCACTGCAGCTGAATCTGCCCTAGGCTTGGTGTCCTAGTATACAGGAAAGGTTTGAACACGAGGTAGAGAGAGGGTCAAGATTGAAATCCTTTAGACTACTAAAGCCAGGTGATTCTATGTTAAGAAAGAGACCATCTAGTCCACCCCAGTGGGTGTTTCCAACCGTGGCACTGTGGCATAAGGCAAAGCACACTAGGAAATGCTATTGAATATCTGATCTCTTAGCAGATGAAGGGAGACAGAGAGAGGGCCTCTATCACAGGGGGCAGGCAAGGAATATTTCAGTGGTTATTTTCAGAGCCTTCATTCTTACAGCTTCACAGAGGGGTCAAATGCCAGTGTTGCTAACAGGCTGTCTCCCTCTCGGCAGGAGCAGTAGTGCATCACCTCTGCCAGCACAGAGCCACGGGTCCTGTTTTCCCCTGCAGATCCCGGGCTCTCCCTGCTAGCGGTTCCGCTTGCTCTGCCAACGTTGTCACTAAAGCTGCCTCGCAGTATTAATTTTTAAAGACTCCTTCCTCCTCCCAGGCATAGATTTAGAGACAGCTCCAGAAGCCCACACATACACACCAGCGCAGCATAGCAGCCAAACACGTCAAACGAGATTTTAAGGGAGAATGGGGGAATAAAAAGCACAGCCAGAATGTTTTGGCACGCAGTGCAAAAATAAGTGTGGCACCCCATGCTACATGTGCTACTCCTTGGCCTTCCCTGCCTCCCCTGTTTCCACCTGTAAGCTCAAGATTGATTTCTTTCTTCTTTTCACAGAGCGGTGTAGTCAGAGGGGCTGGAGCACCCCAGGCAATAAAGAAACATAAGCATGAGAATGCTCCAAGTATGTTCGTCAGCATGACATGTCCACATGTCAGCCGAGACGGTCCACAAAGAATCCATCAGATCCAGCAGAGCTCATTAGCTCTGGCTTGGAGCTACTTCTGCCAGACTTGGGGTAGCACAAGGTCCCAGGTGTCTCCGAGCTGCGCTCTGGGCTCTAGGCTGCCGCACCCGACCGGCCCCAGCCTTCGCTGGCGCTGTGGCTGAATATAGCCCAGCCCTCAGCTAGGTGAGGTGCTGCCGAGCACCACAGTGCACCGCGCACAGACGTGCGAGCGGCTCCTCAGGAAGCAACCTGGATGCAACATACTGAGCCGGAGCTGGGCTTGAGCCGGCTTCCTGCAGTGCGCTCCGGTGTCTCTATCCTCCACCCCTAACTTGTGGGTTTGGAAACACAGTGCAGAGACACCCCAACCGCCCTGCCTACAAAGGCACCTTGGGTTTATGGGAATTACTTAAATCGACGCTCTAGGAACACAGAGTCCAGGGCCGTTTTGTTCTGGAAGCAGAGAGCTGCGTCCTCGCAGCCCTGTGCCGAAGTCCAGCTCAGGCTGTTACGCACAAGGGCAGTTGTAGCTTCGTACACTTGTTATGGGTAATCCACAACCCAATTAAACTGCCTACAGACGATGAGGAACTGACTGCAAGTGGATACTAAAATGGGTGATTGTAACCATAGTGGTCAGATGCGACAAGCGGGACAAGGCAAACCTCCCCTTCCCCCACGTTCGGTCACAGTAAAAGTGACTATTTACAGAAAATGCCTCCCTGCCTGTGGGTAACAGTAACTTCAGACAACTCTTACAAACTAGGACAACAAGTGAACTCCAGCAGTTAATTATAGTAAATATTTACATAACGGCTGGGCCCTTCAAATTTAGAAGGAATAGTTAATGCAAGGACATGCCCTTTAACCATCCCATTTTATTACACAAACCACTAGGGAGCCCAGCACACTAAGATTTGCAAATGAAGTGTTTGATATTGGCTGAGACATTAAACTACTTACCTAGTGCTATAAAATGCATAGGTACAGTACATCATTCTCTTTGTAGAAATTCCAACCCCATTTACTGGAGTTAACTCTTCCTCTGCACTTTAATGTTTTGAGTGCTACAAAGAAACACATAACCCTGAACAGACCTGGTGCCACAGCTTAGTGGAGTCTGACTTAAAATAAAACTGTTTTCCCTTCACTGTTGCTAAATTTGGCATCACTTATGTAGATTCTATTGATGTGTCTAATCTACTTAACACCCTTGGTGTTCTCCTATTAGCTGGTTGCTTGGGAATTTGCCTTACACAAAAGATTCTGCTTTTGTGTCCCATCCCCTGCTTACTCCATACATGCACTATTTAATTAAAACAGGTTCTGTAACTGGGATAATATTTTATCATCCAAAATGACTTGGTTCTCATGAGCATTGTAGCGAGTCCTGTAATAGCAAATACTTTGGATGCTCGGACTGAAGGTGCTTCATGGTTTCTGGCCGGGTGATAGTTTTAAAAGGATCACAGTCTAAGTTTGGGAATTCAAGTCAGTCACAAGCACCCTTGACTGGCAAGATTCAGATGTGCCTTGGGTCAGGTATGATCTACACTAGGTACAAGACGAGACACCGGTGACTCTCAGGATATACCAGTTGTGGCCAGTGGCTAGAGTAACTCCAGAAATACCTGAAGACAAAGCACAATGAACTGCTCCTCTTCAGGAGTCCAGCGTGGAAGAAAAAGGAAAGGAATGAAATGCAAAAAAAAAAAAAAATCCCAGAAGACATTTTCTTTTCCCCACCACAAAAAATTGCATTCCCAGGTGCACAAATCAAATATGGGAAAGGGTTGCCCATGGTTGCATTAGTCATAGTTTTAGGTGGTCCATAAAAGAGCTCTTCTTACTGAAATGTTATCCCAGGTAGTATTTACTGCTCTACGGCTTCCTTTCTAGAGGATTTTTGTGTTACCTTGGGGAGGAAAATGCTGAAAGGTATCATAAGTCAAGGTGCCAAAGTGTGCGGCGTAAAATTAGCTGAGAAGAGAGGGTGAAGCAGCTGAAGAAATGGTCAAGTTTAGCCAAGGGACAACTGCTGCAAAATCAGGAACCCAAAGCACTTAATGAACGGGGTTTTTGCATGCATCAGAAAGCTTCTGCCAGGCTGGCTGATTTATGGGACTGAGAAGGCGCAGATGAACCCTCCCTCCTGAGCTTGCTCATAACATTATGGGGTAGGCTAAGAGGGTTACTCAATGTTATTACTGCTGTTGCTGTTGTTTATTTATTAATGCATCTGTATCAGAGACTGTGGCTGATCCGGGGAGTCTCGCTGTGCTACGTGCACAGGATGCAGAGCAGGAAAGAGCAGCCCCGGCCCACGAGCACGCCAGGAGCTCCCTCTCTCCAGAACCGGAGCAAGCTCCCGAAGCTGTCCCCAGAGACACAGATCTCCCTTTGCACTGCCATGTTAGCCACTTACTACGTCCCAACATAAATATGTTTTATAGAGAAATAAAGTCTGCAATTCTGAAAAGGGAGTGTTTTCACACACCCGCTTCTCATCTATAAAGGCCCATGATTTGGCATCTCAGGTTAGAGTATGAAATTACGACACCAGAATTGACTTTAGGAGTTTCTGGTGCTTCCTTGGATGATTGCTTCTATAACTTACAGAGACAGGGGAGCGTTTGTATTCGACTGAACATATAAATTAATATCCATACATGAAAACGATGTGGAGAGAGCAGGCTGGGGCGGGGATGAGTCTTCTATAGTGTGCAAAACCAAAGGAGGGCTTGTTTCTGTTGTATTTGGAGTGTTGTGGTGAGAGTCTGCAAGTGTAATAAAGTAAAATAAAAAAGTTTTATACTTGACTTTTTGAAGGAGCTGAGAAATTTATGGTTTTTTCTGTCATCACACCATTTGGGGGGGCAGGGACGGGAAATACTACTAAAAATAAGTATATACTTGGATTCTTGCTGATAGATAGATACAAACCAGATTTTCACATTTTCACATGAGCACTGTACACTTTACACCACGAGCAGGGCAGGTTATTTTGTGGACTAAAGAACAGCTGTAAGGGTATCACAGACTGGCCTTATAAGGCACAGGAGATAAGGTTCTACACTGTTCAGCTTTTTAAAAGCTTTGTCGTAGTCTGTCATGACACAGACAAAATTATTTGGTTTTGCCTCTTCCCTACAATTCTAAGAGCAGCAATATTATACCTGTCTGTTGAAAAGAAATTAGACCAAAATAGACAACAGAACACCCCATCCCCTGCACAACCTGTGGATCTCAAAGTTCGTGAAGCTCATGTCAGCAAAGCTTTAAAAGCAGAGGGGATGGACACCCCAGCCCCACCGAAGTCAATGGGAGGCTCTCAGTGGGGAACAGAAAACAGGGGAGCTAGATTTCACCGCTTTCCCTCTCACTTACGTTAGAAACAGCAACCAGGATGTTTCTGTTTCTCTCACCTCTGACCCAAACCTTTTAAAAATTTAAAATAAAACGTTATAGATGCAGCATCAAAGTGTTGGAGGCACAAAGGAAAACCTTGGGCTGCTTCGGGCCGCACACATTGGTGACAATGTAAGGCTGCGCGAGCCGAGACAGCAGGTCAGACGCTCCCACCGGCACGGCACACTGCCTGTTGGGTGTCACTGCCGTTAGGAGCAAGAGAAGAGCTACGTGACATGCACCGGTGGCTGGACCAGATGGAGGCTTTGGACTCTGCTGCAGCATTCCAGTTCTCCCCAGATCTGATGGCAAAGTCATATGCCAGTTCGTTAGTCTGAAGAGCTCAAAGCGATCCTGAGAGAAACCCTTGTTTCACACAAATCGTCTGGAGCTGATGGATGGCAGGAGCCTCAACTATAAAAATCTCAGCCAGAAACATGATAAATAGTTGCATCCTGTTAAAAATAGGCAGCAAAGCAGCAGTCACATACATTGGCTGAGTAGGAATGCCAGTCAATGACTGAACTGCCAAGGCATTCTGGCGTTCACATTCAGAACAGGATTTCAGGCTATTCTTGCAAGTGAACAACCTCTGTAGTAACCTGGTTTTCAGTCCACATTGATTTTCTTCTGGATACCTTAGGAGCTAGCAGAGGCAAGCCCAGAGCAATGTTTTGGTTGACTCTGGCTTTTATATACAGCAGGTACTGAAGCCAGCTTCTCCTGGCCAAAACCAAGTTTCTCCCTGTGGGCATCATTTAAATTTGTTTGTTTTACCACCAAATCTTTCTTTTGTATAAAGTAAAGGGGAAAAGTTACCTCCCTACCTCCTCCACCGGTGCTTCTGCGTTTACTGTAACCGTAGCATATTTGCATGGCGCCTGCTGCAGTGGAGGCTCAGACTCCCATAGTGCAGGTAATAAACACATACTACTGTGGACTTTCTGGAGCAATTCTCTCCCTTGTAAGATCTTCTATAAAACAACAGTCACTAGGTTACAGACAGAGCAGGAAACCTTTTAAAAAATTCCTCTCAACACTTAAAGCTGCAAACTAAGTACATTGGTCACGTGGTTCGCTCTATACGCAGGGAACTAATGAAACCTTGCAAATTTGGGTCATGCACTCCAAAACTTCCTCCCTGTGACACTTATAACTTTATTTCACTATGAAATTTCCATTGTAGCATCCAAAATCCTTCCCAAGCTCTTAGTCTCCAGCCTGTAATAGCTTCAGGTCTCTTCCACGTTCCTTAAACACCCAAACTAGGTCATCTTTTCCATCTCCGCAGTGTCTGCCTACTGTCCTGTGTGACTCCTACCATGCCCACATATGCCCTCACACCACTTTTCCAGCCTTTCAGCTTGGCAAGAGACAGCGCATTCTGTGACTCAACCAGAAATGCAGAGATTTGGGCAGGGGAGCTGTCGGATGCTGAACAGCATGGTTAACATCTTTCCCCCAGCTTTTCTTTGGTGGGAGTACTAATTGGGGTCTTTCTCTTCTAAGTACTGCCATCACCACTGCCCTCTGCCAAATTTGGTTCCATGCTGACCAGTGAAGCTCAAAAGCTCGCAGTTGGGGACTAACAGATAAACAGTGTGTTTGTGTAACTTTTGTGTCCCTAGGAAATGAGGCTGAAAACAGAAATATGAACTATGTCCTGTTAGCATGTTTACATATATCTGTCTTGCTAATGTTTCTGTTGAACTTGCCCCTGAGCGACTCAGTGCTAAGCTCTGTATAAACAGATAGTAAGGCATGGTCCCTACTCCAATTAAAGCAGACAAGTAAAGTATGAAAAGCTACACTGTTCAGCTATTAAAAATAATGGCTCTTGTAAATATGCAGTGAGGAATAAATTGCACACAAGCATGGCACACAAACACAGGGGCAGCTTCAGGCTGGCTTCATCCATATCTGATCAGCTGAAATCAAAGGCAGATCCAAACTTGTCCTATCTGAACCCAGCTTTGCAAACATACATGGTTTATAAAAGGCATTCACAGCAGCTCAAATGCTAAATACAAAGCCCCATGCGCTAGCCAGGAGGAGATGCTAATGACAGGGGCAAGAATTAAACCACATACCTGGTACCGCATCAGCCTCCCAACTTCAGACAGGTGACAGAACCTTGTACTCTCAAGAGAGCGGAGAGTCACTGCTCCGCTCCACTCCACTGCCTCATCATTAACCATCCATCATATTTTCCTCAACAGCCATGGGTTCCAGACACTTGTTGGCAGGCGGAACACTTGTCCCAAAATTCCGCTTGGCCCTGTCTTGAACCTCTATGGATGCAGCCTCTCCTCATGTGGCGGTTTCGTTTCATGTTTCCTTGGAGCAGACTGGCATCTTGCTCAGCTATAGCTCAGGAAGATGCCCCAGCCACATGATCACAAAGTTAGCAACAACCTTAGCTTTAACCTTTCGTCTGTGAAGTCATGATGGAGCTCTGGTTGGGATAGTCAATAGCTTGATGGTCAGGCTAGGGAAAGTTCTTAAATCTGCCCATATTAGGCAGAATGAGGCTCCATCTCTTAAGAGATTGCTCTAACCAATAGATGATGGGTGGAACTTGCTCAGGAAGTAGCTAAGTGGGGAACATGGGCCTCCCAGTGTACCTAACTAGATGCCTGAATGATTTAGCTGATTTCAGCCTGATCTCAAAACTTTGCTACATGCGTGAACCAAATCAGACCAGAGTTGTTGTCCATCAAGGCTCTGCAGAGAAGCAGGGCACTCAACCATCATCTGTCTTTTTCTTTGCTGCATCAGTAAGGAGTTACTCTACTTTAAACCGTGCTGATCAGGACATAAAAAAACCAAATTGATTCCTTCCCACAGAGTGTCCCTTGGCCATCAGAGGAAGCTCTAGCGTGCATGCTTGGCTCAGTGTCAAGCACCTAGAAGAGCTCATGTTGGTTACTGACATCAGCAGACGTGACTCAAGAACTAGGATTCCTGCTTTGCAAAATACTGCCTTGATGCCATCCAGTAAGTAGCTACAAGTTAACTACACACATTGCAGTGAAAACGGACATGTAAAGGTCCTCCTCACTGGTTAGTATGGTTGGGGTTTTGGTTTGGGGTTTGGGTTTTGTTGTTGTTTTGGTTTTTGTTTTGTTTTGTTTTGTTTTGAAAGGAAAGAGGGTTTGGGTGGGTGTAGAAGACTTGGCAGTGAAAACTACACACATTGCAGTGAAAACGGACATGTAAAGGTCCTCCTCACTGGTTAGTATGGTTGGGGTTTTGGTTTGGGGTTTGGGTTTTGTTGTTGTTTTGGTTTTTGTTTTGTTTTGTTTTGTTTTGAAAGGAAAGAGGGTTTGGGTGGGTGTAGACTTGGCAGTGAGGTATCAGGAAAGCAAGTCAAATAAAGAAGCAGTAAGGACTTTAGTTTTTACCGTCTCTTGTCTTGAATATCATCTTTTGTGCAACTAAATTTGTGGGAAGGGATGTGGGGAGAGAAATCTGCACGTTTATTTCTGGAAGTTAAGATGAAGTCATTAAAGCTTGCACAGTATGTTTGCTATTATGAAGCTGCAAACAGAGCTACAGAAAGGGCATTTAGTGGGAAATATTGTCAGCTGGCAGTCTCGGGCACTTGAGTACCCTCCATAACATGCATAACGGAATCAATTTAAAGCTAGTGAAAGGGACATTGTCTGATAAAGTAATTCCTCTTTGAACACAAGATGGCAGCCTTAAATAAATGCAACCCCGCACAGCTTTTAATCTTACACATCATTAAATTCCTAATTTACACATTATGTTTTCATGGGCCAACCCATAACTCATTAGTGTTGAACTCATGAGTTGTAAAGACCAACACGCTAGACAAATGCTGGTTTCTTTATCCGCTTTTCTTTGGGTGGCAGTTCTCTTTTAATTTACCACAGAGCCAAACTTCAAATTCAACATTAAGAAAGCTTTCTGATCTTGTATGCTTTCTGCACCCTCTACCCCAAAGAAAAACTTCTCTGGTTACTGCTCTGTACCCACAGACTTTACTGACAGAGGGTGGAGTAAGGAATGGGGAATACCAAGGTTTGTCTCCTTGTTCAAGATACTGGAGTTCCTTGGAAGATAAATCTTTCTGCGGGAGGATTTCAAACAGACCTTGAAGTCAAAAGCAAAACAGATTACAAAAAGCATATGGTTTGGAGCTGGGCTTCCGGCTTTTCCACAAAACTTAACACACCAAATAATGTTTTGATCTCTTGTCTTTCCATTCTCTTGTTCAGGTGTTGCCCGAAAGAAGACAAGTCACAAGCACCATCTGAAGAGAAGGGGCTCTGTAGTGTTCCGGTACCATGACACTAGAAATAACTATACCAGAATGGATGGTGATGGTAAGAAAAAGGCTGTGATCGCTTTCTCTGCCTTGGAAACTATGGGTCAAAAAAAGTCAAGTGTAGAAGAAGTCTTTACAAGAGACCTGGTACCACTGCTTTAATACGGCTTGTAAGAACATAAATGGCTCTTGGAGCAGGTCAGGCCAAGGGCGTTTTCAAGCCAGGCCCTGGTCTCAGTTTCGCTGTGCAGGCAGTGGCCATGGGGAAGCGTGAGTCATCATGCGGAGCCGCGGAAAGCAGAGCAGCAAAGCAAGACTTGAGGCTATGTTTGTTCTTCCTGGGCTGGGCTGCAGTTTATCATGGCCACAGGGTCATCACTCTGCAAGAGCAGCTACTTTGAGCAAGCCAAGGTCCAGCAGCCCAGGGTTCTTTGTGCCCTACTGGAACTGGGCTGAGGTTCATGGATGGCTGGGAACACTGCTCATGACAAGAAGAACTTTAGGATCATCCCCTTCCACCACAGCTGAACGAGCTGCTGGGGAAAGTCAGTAGTCCTCAGGGGAGTGTTCTGCTGTGCTACTGCCCAGGAAAAGCCACATACCTAAGAGCAAGTAACACTGATGAGGACAGAGGAGGAACATTCCCACCTCAAGCCTAAACAATTGCAGGATCTCCTCCCCATCCTCCACTAAGCCAAGTGGAGGACATCCATAACTCCAGCAGAATAAATATTGATGAAAGTCCCAATCTGTTCTCTTGCTAGGCATGTCTGTCTTCAGCAGCTCACAGCACTTGCACCACTGGGCACCTTACATACTCTTCAACCCTTTTAGACTATGACAGTGCCGATACAAGTCATCTGCTCAGCATCCCCCTGCAGCTAACTTCTTATTCTTATAGCATGGATGTTTCACCTTCATCCAGTCCCTTTTCCTGTTTGTTTTATTACAAAAGCATTCATTCTTCTCCAGTTTCCCTTATCCCTTCTTTCCCTTTTCTTTTGGTTGAGGAGAACATGCAATTTTGTTAATGTCCACCCGAAGGGGGAAAGCCAGTAGAGAAAGACATATCAACCAGTCAAAGTATCTTTCTACTGACACCACTTTCCCAGTGCAGACTCCCAAAGAGCTTTGGGTAGTGAGGGACAGTCGGTGTCTATCAGTGGGGGTCATTCGTGTGTGGCAGATAAAGAGACTGTGTCTCTTTACAGAGAGTAAGCTACCTGCGGAAGAAGGTGGGCTTGTGATGTACGACTGCGCATCGACGCCAGCAGGTTTTGCTTTAATCTCTGGCCCAGGTTTTCAGTATTACTTAAAATTATACTGGGCTTGTAACTATGCCTTGTTTTCCTCCTAGGGGAAAAGGGTCTAGCAGAGCATTTATGTGATGATTCCACTTCATGCTCCTGCAAACACATTGAGATTTGGAGACGCAAGCCGCGTCCTGTCCGTTCTCCACATCTGCCCCGTTAGTGATCATTCGAGAGGTCTAATGCAACCCCCAGCAACATCTGTGCAACCTCGTAAAGACATAATTTTAAAACAATGGATTGCACAAGCATACCGAGAAGCAATGGATTCCTTTTGTGGTTAAAACACAGCAGGAGGCCTTCAAAGATTTGGGTTCCATTCTCAGCTCTGCCCAACAGTTTGAACAAATCATTCAATCTTTCCAAGCTTACAGTTCCCGTTTATGAAAGGGGAACAGCACTTAGTGGCGATGGCTAAGAGAATTAATGCACACAACAAGAAGGAGGTGAGGGTTGTTCTATTCCTAGACATATAACAGCGAGTACTCTCCTTGGCTTGCCAAGCCTCCTACACTCCTGCCAGAGATGGGACACAGCCTTCAGAGGTGGCAATTACAGCACCACCAAGTATTGCAGTGATGTGTGGCGCAGGGCACGGCCACCCCTCCTTGGCAGGGAGCCGCTCCAAACAGGGCTGAGCAGCACAACCGCTCTAGGGTAGGGCAGTGCCCCTGTAGGAAGCCCAACCCTGCCCACGAAGCTCTGGGCAGCTGTAGAGCCAGGGTGGCTGGCAGGCTCAGTGCCTGCTGCCCAGCTGCCATCTCTGCTGCTGTAAGCGCGGTGGTGGGGCTCGGTGCAGCCTAGGCTAGTCCGTGCCCTGCCTGCGCTGCCCCACTGCTTGTCCTGCCTGCACCTTGCCTCTGCTGCCCACGCTCTGCCTGGCCAGCCCATGTTGTGCTGCTGCCCACGCCGCCCCACTGCCTGCCCTGCCCAGGCTGCCCACACGCTGCTCACACTGCCCGCATCCCTGTGCCCCGGCAGTGCTGCTCTTCTGTCTCCCCAAAGGCTCACAGAGAACCCCCCGCAGCCTGCTGTTCCCCTGCACTCCCTAGCTCTGCACAGCCCGTCTCCCACCAACTCCCTCAAAGTCAACACTTCCACGTGCCTGCCCCGGCTGCTGAAATCCACGCACAGACTGTCAGGGTTATACACATTCCCTGCGCCCCATCACGGCTCCCTCCCGCCGGACACACCCCCC
>NW_010413229.1:40713-43185 GCF_000710305.1 Buceros rhinoceros silvestris | reverse complement strand
CTTTCCCTCTCTCACAGGGCTCAGGCAGTCGTTTACACAAGGGCCAGCCTCTGCAAGCCTCTCCAGAATATAAACAAGTCATACCCTTCAGCTACGCACTGCCAAAGACGGCACCTCACACCAGCAAAGGGCTCCATCTCTTTTGGCCTCCTTTGCACACCTTTGCATACCTTACTCCACACCCGACATACACCCCTTTGCTCCGGAAAACAGTCACACACAGCTGAAGTGTGAACACACCTGTAGATCCAAAAACACCAGCAACAAAGGAACACGTATTCCACCCCTCAGTCAGGGCACTGAGAGGAAAGACAGCAAGGCGGTGTGCTAGGACTGTTAGTGGAGGCAGGCCTAAAAACCCAGCCAGCGTGCTACCATTTACGAAATGTTGTTACCACTCTTGCAGCTGCATGGACCTCAGTCCCAGGTCAGCTCCCTTACAGACTGTGTCACAAGGTCGTCACCTGTACTCACCGCTTGACCATAGCCCACCGACATTTACCGTCCAGGCTGTTCTCAGACAATGCTTTAAGGAGCAAACCCTATGGCAGGAACAAACGCTCCGAATCAAATGTATCTCTTCACCAGTCTTGCTCCACATATGCCAACGCACAAGTCCTGGCTGCAGGGCTGTGCTGTGTGTCTCCCGAGCACTCCCTACCCAGCTCTATACCCATACGCTTTACAGACAGTACATACTCCATAGTCCCTACGCCTCCACAGGAGCGACTTCCCAAGCTCTCTGCACATCTCAGGCACCATGAGTACATCCACACATCCCATAGGGATTTTCACGCTATCCAAGTCAATGGTGCTCTCCTGACAGGGCAAGTAACATTGTGGTTGCCAAGTCAAGAAACAGATCCCTTAGATGTAGATGCAGTCTGTCCAGAATGGAGACTCAGGTTGCTTAGGGCATTATTCACCTTATCCACTTCTCCACTTGTATTTAATGAAGTAGCAAAAAACCTTTGTAGTATTTGTTACTATTTTTGTGGCCAAACATACATCAGGATCCCATTGTGTCTGATGCTGTGTGAAAATAGATCAAGAGCTGACCCTCACGCCAAACAGAATATATCCTAAATGAGAAGGCGCAACAACCAGGAAGTGCTAGAGATGATGGCGTTATGCAGAGCTGTTCTGTTCTCTACTCCTGCCTTATTGCACTTTCAAAATCTCTTATCATTCTTAACACTGCAGTGGGCTGCTTTATGCCTTCTTGCACTGTGGACACCAGAAAAAAACAATTCTTTTTTCTCTCCGCCACACTGATGGCATGCCTTGGTTTTTCCTGGCTTCCGTCTCCAGTTTCTGGCAATGATTAGAGATGCTTTTGGTGAGATTTCCCCCCACTTCATGTCCTTTCCATTGTCACAAGGTCAAGTCACTTCCTTACAAGTGACTTGCTGTGGTCAAGGTTCTTTTCCTTGACCTGGTTTACGGCCTTTTAAACGTTTTAGTGTTTTGACTGCTTCTCAGGGTGTTTGTTGCACTGCTAAGAGGTTAGTACTGTGAAGCCTAGGGAGTGATATATGGATGGCTCATGCTTTCTTTTGGATTTAATTTTTCATCCTCTAGTGCTCTGTGGTGAAAGGAGTGTTTGCTGCTTGCCTAGGGAGACACCTGACATTTAGACTTTATCTTCTGTAAAGGCTTGGGCCAAAATTCTCTTGTCTGACTTTGGGAGTGGCAGAAAAGGACACACAGTGAAGGAGAGGAAAAAGAAGGGTTTGCACCCTTTTGATACCAGGCTGCAGTAAGGAACCGCACAGCCCTCTGACAAAAATCCATCGTTCCGATACAAAGGGGGTTTTCATACCCCAGGCACCTTGCAGTTTGCGCTGCAGAAACTCCTCAGTCCCATAGTACTCCTGGGCCTTGTGGTAGAAGATGAGAAAAGAGAACAACTTAGGTTATAATGTCCTGGCCGGGCGAGTATCCAGTGTTTGGTTTTAAAGCTCTCACAGACACTGCACACCCAAGTAGAATACAAGGGCTGAAGAAACAGGAATAATCCTTCCCTTGAATGTTTTGTGCTGAAAGCATGGAAATGCAGAGGGTTTCCTTTCTCTCTCTCCTTTTTTTTTTCTTTTTTTTTCGGCTGAGACCTGATTTTGCATTGTTCTAACCTGATTTGGCTGCTCCTGCCTCTGGCTGTAGCTCATGTCCTGAGCCAGTAATGCCGATTTAACAGAGACAGATATGACAGAAGCAGAAAGAACAGGGAAAGGACATCTTTCTGGAGATAACTGTCCAGTGTAAAATAGATAGGTGTATGAATCTTCCCATCTCCGCGAGCACCAGGGAGCAATGATCTCTCCCTCCAGAGCACTTGCATTCCAAGAACTAAGCACGCTGGCTTTCAGAAACTCCTCTTAGCTGCTTACAGCTGTTTTGCTAGATGGGGCTAACACCAAAAGATGCTCTGGGTATAGCTGGTCTTCCCACACCATTTTATTCCTGACTTTC
>NW_010413229.1:35552-40487 GCF_000710305.1 Buceros rhinoceros silvestris | reverse complement strand
CCTACCACGACCAGCCACAGCAGCAAAGAACAGTTTTGGAGGCGAGGCATATGAATGGTTGATCACAGGTCAAAGATGCCAGGAGAGGTTTCTTCTGTGAATGAAAGGTTGAAGGTTTGTGTTCCCCACTCCTAAGACACAACCATCCTCTGAGGTTAGTTTGCACTGCCCGTGCCCACGCTTGAGCCGTCCAAATCATTCCGATATCTGAGCTGTAATGAGAGATGGTCCATTAATAGCTAAAAGCCCCCTTGGCACAGTTGTTGGAAGAGGTATGATTTTTCTGTAAATGGCAGCACTGTTTTACAGTTGTTAGAATAAATGCTACTTACTTGGTTTCCCAATTTTAGATAAGGATTGTGTGTCCTCCTTGATGTGTTCAGTGCGAGAAAAGATCAGTATGGCAGTGTTTTGTGGTTGCCACTGCTGGCCTCCCTGTGGATGAGCAGTAACTGCTGGCGGAACTCTAGGTGACGAGCTTCCACATAAAGCTTTAATTTCATCAGGTATGATAGGCTGTAAAAGTCAGACCTGCAGCTTTTACTTCTATGCAAGAAGGACAGAGTTATGCTCTGTCCAATTATTTTTTATCAGAACTTTCACTGGTGGGTTATGTCTATCATGTGGGTTCTTCACAGCACAAAAAGGCTGATGAGCTTTCCTTGTCATGCTTTGAAAGGAGGCGCGAATGTCCCCGGTCTGATAGAATTTAGAGTGTGTTTAATTTCCGTGCAGCTGAACTAGAACAGTATTTGTTTTAGAGATTTTGTTGTTGTTTTCTAGGGTGACCTTTAGAGGCTCTGTATTGCCGTGGCAGTAGGTTGCTATGGGGATCACCTCACATGGGTGAGAGCACCAACCAGTACGTAAAGATATACTGGGAGCTTTATGCCGCACCAACTCAATGGCGCTCTACAACTGGAAATTGCTCCCAGAAATCTGGTAGGCTGGCTCATGAACATGTAAGGAGAGCTTGCTTCGACTTACAACCCCCTTTTCCTATATTTTCTGCACTGTTTGGTGAGCATAACTTTTTCATAAGTTACTTGCTTATTTGCAGTGGTGCCATATGTTCTGGTTTCTTCTCGCAAATACAACTTGCAGCAAACTGAGCATCAGTCCTGGAGGAGTCAGATTAAGTCACAGATTTAAGCTATACATGTCTACGATGTAATCAGGTACTTTCCTCTTTTTTTCTTTTTTTTTTTTAGATTTTTATATCACCTGTAAGGTAGAAGTATGTCGGTGGTTAACTCCTCCTGGAGAAAAAAATTACAAATTCAGAAATACTTTGCTGTTGGACAGATGGCTGAAAGGAAATGACTAATCTACTAACCTTGGATTTAGGAGATATGGATTTGAGTCCCTGCTTGCTGCAGATTTTCCATGTGACACTAATGCATAAATATCCTAGAATACGGCCACTAGATTCTGCGCTTGAGTTTGTAAAATAGCATCACCCTGCCTCAGGACAAGGTAAGAAGAATGAAGGCACATGGCCTCAGCTGGGTAATTCTGGCTTCTCAACAAACGAGGCTGTAGGCCCACAGCAGCAGGGTGCGCAGAAGATGACTGGGCCAGTACCTGAAGTGTGCACGGGAGAGAAGGTGGCAGCAAAATATTTTGCTTCAGTTCTGGGGTGGGGTAGAAATATATTACAAAGCAAGGCTGTTGGGCATTGTGGGGATGGGCACCAGACAAGCGTCTGGCAAAAGCAAGGCTATTTTCAGGAAGCTAGACCATAATTTGCAACTGCTCATGCTGACACAGATTTTTTTTCTATAGTTTCATGTCTTGAGGACATTTCTGTTCTGAACAGGCATGATATAGTGCCAGCGACCACCTCCCAAGGGATTGTCTGAACTGGAATGCAGCCACCCTGAAGACACAACACCGTGAGAGGGTTAATCTGAAGAAAACAGGCACATCCTCCTAATTCCTCAACCTGTTCTCTTTCACCATCGCCACATCCCGTATGCAATAAGACCCAAGAAATAATGAATTCCTCAACTGTTCTGAAGGACAGACCCGATATTTGCCAAAAAGCTCTCTCCTCCTTTGGCACCCTGCATGCAACATGAGACACACCGTAGGCTGTTTGCAGGCACCACGTCCCTCTTCAAACACCACCACACAACTCAAAGGCACAAGTCCCACAAAAGGTGTTTTTGCATGCGGAGCGTACTTGTCAAACGTGTGTGATGGCTTCTCTAGTGACTAACCTACAGGGGAAAGCGGTTCAAGTTTGTTGTTACACGTGCTATCTTCGGACCGTCCTAAAAAGCAGAGACAAGGGCACAGAAACACAGTGTCTGCACAGTCCCTCACGTATCTTCCACAAAAGCCTTCTCCCCCCGAAACTGGGCTCCTCTCCGCCTTTTTGATGAAAAATCCATCATCAAAAGTATTTATTTGTTTTAAGCGAATCCAGAAACTCTCCAAGCTGCTGTCTTTTGCAATTTCCTGAGCCGACCCCACGTCACTGCACAGTCATTGCTTTCTTTGTGCTCTGCCCGCTCTACCCCCGAGAAACATTCAAAGACGTTGAGTACGGACCTTAAAAGTACACGTGCCTGCATGTGGCTGTCTCTGCACATCCTGAGGCTGTATAGACTGAATTCCCTAGGATTTGGAGCTTGTGGGAGGAATGCATCCAGCAGACATGTCGTGGGCAGGGTCTGGGAAAGATATTGCCAGGGTGGAGTGTAATGGTTGATAGGTTGGAGAGAAAAATCACAAACATTCCCAGCAACTGGGATCGTGGTCCGTCTTCAGGAAGGCCTTCACATCTGGGAAGAAACTGCCTGCAGGTAATTGGGTTTGCTAGAGTTGCCTCTCTAATTAATAAGCGATTTGACTTGGAGATTGGAAATCATAGTTGAAATGATGGCATAAGCACAGGGACATTGGGGCGGCTGCTGCTGTACTATTAAGAAAGGACTTTCCTGCAGAGTCTAATGACACTATATGGCAGTTTGAGGAATGTGAAGTTGTTTGCCCAGGAGACCAACAATGTGATAATATTGGCATATAACCTTCTAGTATTTGAGTAATTAGTTGCTTAGCTACTTTGGATAGGTCATTATTTTGCAAACTGGAAACATTTGCAAGGGCTGATATTTTCCTCGGTATGGTGAAAGAGCTAAACCTATTCTGGCAGTGTTCAACTCCTAGAAATATATATGCATAAATTGTTTCTAATGAGACCATCTGCCTTTTATAGCCCCTTTGGAACTAAATAGTACCCAAAGACCACTCTGTCTTTTAGATATCCGTGGTCAGAAAGGCAGCTCCTGGCAACAACAGTACATAGTTTTTTGCAGATAGAGAAGCTTTTTGATTGCTGCATTTCAAGGCGTGTGTTTGTGTGTCTGTGTGTGTGCGTGCGTGCATGAGAGTGCTTATATTTGTTAAAATTATTAGAAATCTCTGGCCCAAATCTCTTAAGAGACAGCATCTGGTAACTCATCTGCTAAATTAGTATTTTTAAAGACAACAGGAAGTCCAATCTTTCATTCACGGGGCTGGGTGAAGCTTTGCAAAGCTTCTTCACCGTGTCAGTTTCTTCCTGTATTTGCAAATGAAAAGTATTATTTTAAATAATACTGACCAAAAATTACAGCTGAGTTGCTCAGACTCAGCGGCTCGCGCTGAAGCGCGTTCATTTTGACATCGGTATGAAAGCAGCGCGACGCGCAGGGTGCGCACAGCTCCCGCTGAGCTCAGCCTGCTGCCCCGCAGCAGAGGGACGCGCAGGGGCTCGGCACCTCTCCGTCTCCAAGCAGCTGTGGTGCTGGTGCCCACATCAGACCTAAGAACAAGTTTCTTCTTTTGCTTGCGTTTATAGCCATACGCCAATTACTACGAAACCATACATCAATTACTACAAAAATAATACAGCAACCTATAATTCAGCGCTTGCCGCCTCCTCGCCATGCCTCCTTGCCTTGGCTAGAGTTGACCAAGTGAGAAAAGAGGAGTCAGGTGATTTTCTCCTTGGCGGCTACTAAGCCAAACCCCCTTTCAAGACCTTCTGTGGCAGCACAGACCTTTAAAAAGCCTCTGCTGGATGTTTGGTTGGTAGTTGTTTTACTCTGTGACCACGTGGATGCATTGGCTTTGGTCCGAGGCTTCCTGAAGTCACACTCTGTGTGGTTTCTCTTTAAATACTCCCTGCGGTTGATGTCTGAGGAGAGGGCCCGGCTCTGTCTGGGAGGGAAGGTCTGCGCAGGGGACAGAAAAACGGTCCCACAGCGTTACAGGCGGCAGCCCGCTAATGTCAGTGTGACAGGGCTGCGCACAGCACTGTCACCAGGGGAGGTAAAAATATGCTTTTCTTCTTCTTTCCTCGTGACTCGAACGTGTACAGCATCAGCTCTGCTTGTCTCTCTCTCCTCCCCCACAGCCCCATGCCCGCAGCATGTCACCTAGGCTGCCATCCCTCGTCCCTCACCCTGCTCCCATCATGGTGACGTGCCCCGCCACACACGCAGGCACCTGGTGGCACTGCCACCCAATCGCAGTGCACAAGCTGCCTTGCCAGCCAATCACAATGCCACACCTTCCTCAAGGTGGACCAATCAGGCGGGGCAGGCAGAGGAGTCAAGGGTGTCAGGTGTGTTGTCGAGGTGTCTGCCCCAGGATGGCAGAGCCTGTGCCCTGGGCTGGCTTCCCTGCTGGCTCACGATGGAGGCCTGGCCTCTGGCCCCGAGCTGACTGCAGCTGGGGGCAGCGAGTGTGCTGGGTATACTGGGCACACTGGGCACAGTGAGGGTGCTGTGTATACGGGGCACACTGGGCACAGTGAGTGAGCTGGGTATACTGGGCACACTGGGCATGCTGGGGGTACTGTGTGTACTGGGCACACTGGGCATGCTGAGGGTGCTGTGTATACTGGGCGTACTGGGCACACTGAGGGTGCTGGGTATACTGGGC
>NW_010413229.1:28793-35378 GCF_000710305.1 Buceros rhinoceros silvestris | reverse complement strand
TGTGCGCAGTGAGAGTGCTGGGTATACTGGGCACGCTGGGCACAGTGAGTGCTGGGTATACTGGGCACACTGGGCACGCTGAGGGTGCTGGGTATACTGGGCACACTGGGCACAGTGGCAGGTCTGGCGAAGGAGGAGTCGTGCTGGGGCTGTGCGAGGCAGGAGCAGAGCAGGAGCCCAGGTGCGCCAGCCCGGGCGCAGGGACGCGGTGCTCCTGCTGCTGCGGCGCCTGGCTGCTGAACGGGGAGGTCACCTGGGGACTGGCTGTCTTGAGGCTGCTCTGCAAACCTCTCCTCCCTGAGGGGGCCCTTCCCGTCAGCGTGTGGCTCCAGTCCCTCCAGAGCCCTCGGGCAGACACACGGCACGGACAAGCCCACAGCGAGGGCCTCCTGGCTTGGAAGTTCCGGTGACCAGCACCAGGCGAGGCCGGACAGCTAACCCGCACCCCACCGCAGAGGCGCCCGGAGCAAGAGCAAAAGGAGCCAGAAAACCTAGTGCAGGCACAGCCTTGAGCCTGTTTCTGGATTAGCTCAACTAAAAGGCGTCGGTGCCCCTAGGACAGCGCGCAGGAGGGGTTTCTCAGGGCATACCTGGTAGGTGACCAGCCCCGAGGCAGTCAGATGTTTCCGTGATACTCTGTCTTGAATTAAATATTATCTGCCGGGTCACGTTAATTAACATTCCATCTGTCATAACACAGCAGGGTAGTGAGCTGGGGGGGGGGAGGATAAACATTTTCCTATTCACTACCTGCTGTTAATTAGTGGAGGAATTAAATAATGAAAAATTTAAAAAGCCAGCACTCTTTTAAGGGGTTGGTGAATCAGTGCTTTGTGGTAACTCATCTGCTTTGGGTGAACCGAGGGTCTCAACTATATCCAGGATTAATCCAGAACTTTAGTCAGTGAACCTAGTGCATATTCTCGTCTTAATTACAGCCTGACGGTAGCCGTGCTATGTACTGCTCAGGACAAACGTACATTCCGGAGGCTTAGAGTTGGAGTTTTCTCAGTCATCATCTCTGCACCCCAGGAAAAAAGATCTCTCCCTTTGAAACCTCTCTTGCCCTATTTCTTCTCAGACAACAGTTTTTCTGGGAAGTTTGATAAAACTCCTTTGGTGTTTTCAGAGCTATAGTGCTTTGAAATGTACCTGGACTTTCCTTTAGAAAACTTTTTTTTCCTTTCTCAGCTCAAACACACTCCACAATTGCTGGCCTTATTGAGTACCTGTCTGAGGTAGGTTAACTAGCATCATAGGAAAATCTATGAGCCAGTGGCTTGTCCTCTTGTTTTTTTAATGTGCTGAAATCCTATTTTCTCTTCTCAGGTCCAGTGTCTGGTAGTCACCACAGAATTTGTTATTTTAACTTACTTTACAGGTGAGTATTCGTACGCAGCAATGCACGGGATAACACAACGCGTGTGAGTTCTTACAAGGCAGACAGCTCTTCCCCAAGCGTGTCCTCCACCACAGCCATGCCAGCTGTAAGAGAGCGTTAGTGGGATCCTGCCTCACGCAGGCGCATCCACATCAAGCTAACCATTCACAGCTGGCTTGATGGCTGCCGAAGCCACCTAGTTGGCTCTTTGGCAGGACTGGTTTTGTAGTTTTAGCTAGCCAGCTTTACTGCTGTATCCGCGTTCCCAGTAGAAGCACTTTGCCGCTCCAGGGCAGCAGTATTCCCCTACCTACAAAGCACCCCAGTGCAGACACTGTGTGACTTCACTCTAAGAGGACAGCTCTGACAAGAACCTTGGCCCTGTTAGTCTTTGTTCCTGAGATAATGGGATTTTCAAGATATGGTGAGTGGGGAGACAGTTTACTTGGTTTTTTAATACAATGGCTGGACTTGTTTTTGGTACTGTTTCCAAAGCAGAACTTTGGAGTTTTTTCCTTGACTAGCTTGTTTGTTTGAAAATACGAGTCTATCCGCAGGCCAGGTCTTCTGCAAATATGTGTCTTAGTGTGGTTAAAGGCCATTCATACACAAAAGTTACCATCTGGTTTGTAAACCACAGCTCCAGGGATCAGAGAGGGATTTCTCTTGCAGCTTTTGTCAGAGTTTCGAGACGTCTTCCTCTGGACTGAGTCACAGCTCTGAGCTGTAGTAACATCCTTACGTGCCTTTGTGCATTTCAGTAAAAATGAGCAGAAGTTCACATCTTGTCAAGAAAACAAAACAGCCATTAAGGTAAATCAACATCAGCAAATTGCTTCTGCTGCACTGAGAATGGTGCAGCCAGCGTCACTGCTATGTACATGAACAAAATGTTATATACATGAAAGGATGTTCAACCACAGGCAGGAAAAATAAAAGTTCAAAAGAAAATGCAAGACATAGGCAGAGCAGGGTCCACAGACTTGGACCATCAGAGATGGGCAGCAGGTGAGGACTGGGGATCAGTCTGTGGGAAGTCCAAGAGCGTGCAGTGTTTAGTCCCTTTCATTGTCATTGAAATTTGCTTATGTGACAAATCCTCTGGAGAAGGAGGAGAAGTGACAAGACAAATGGCTACATTCATTTTCATATGCTCAGGTTCTGAAGGGTGGAATCCAAATTTGCAGAGTAGTTACTGTCTTGTGGTATTTAGCAGGGTAGGAGTGCCAGTAGGAATTTTTACTCCTTACCATCTCCAACATGACGTGGACTCACGAGAAAATACTTAGCAGAGTGTGACTGACACCAGAGGTGAACAAAGTGATTACATTTGAGAAAACATGCCTTCTTTGTGCTCGTCCATAATCAATCCGAAAGTTTGAGAGGGAGAGATGTACATGAATGCCCTTGACTAATGGGTTGGTTCTGGACGTACACTTCTAGCTGTGCTTGTGGCACAGACCCTGACCTCCAGGACCCCCGTTCTCGGCAGGCCCCGGCCGCCCCATGCTCGGGTCTGTGATGTCCGAAGGTAGAGCAGCGACTCTTTCACGGGCACCCCCTTGCCGTGGGGAAGGAGCTTGCGTGCCCTTGTGAGGTTGAGAGCTGTGCTGGTGGTGGCATGTGCCTCCGGTGGGGTCTCCCAAGCCAGACAGGTCTCAGCTGAAGGGTCAGACACAGTGTGTCCACGGGCAGGATGGGCTCACTAGCCTTCGGGCACCATCCTAGGAGAAGGACAACTCTGACCCCAAACCCGGGCAGATGGAGCTCGTTTAGCCCTGTAAGGCTCCATCTAAGAGAAGGACACTCTAACCAAACCTACGACCCGAGGACTTCGCTGTCACTGTCCAAGCTCGTCAGGCCGTGGCAGATGAACCTCAGGTGTAAAGGGTGGAGCCAGTTCCGCGCACGCTGCGCCTCACCTAAAAAACCCACCGTGCAGCCCCGAAGGGTGCACTCATCGCTTGCAGTGAGCGTGGGAAAAGCCCTTCCCAGACCTTTGTTCACAAAGCCAAGCCACGATGATCTGTGGCACAGACCCACCACTCCACCTGCAAGCGCTGTGCGCATCCTTGCCTGGTCAGTCTCACAGCAGGCAACTGAACGCTGACAGGTGAATTTTGGTCATCGGACAGGGCAAGATGCTAATCCACCGGGCTGTCTTCAACACCTCTCTTAGCAAGACCTACATGTCAGGCAGCGAGAGAAGCAAAGTGTTTTTACACGGAGTGCACCTACAGAGTTCAGCTTTGCTTGTCAGCCGACTGCAGCTATCTTGGACAAGGCACTCTCAGTCTCACTAACAGCATTAATGGGAAAACGTTCTTGCCATCAGCTTTCTGAAGGTTACAACAGTCATCTTTGGTTCTTTACCCAGCCGTAGGTAAGCTGCGAGAGAGGGCAGAAGTCTGTGTGTGCTGCATATCTGCACATGGGCACGGGGTTTTCCTTCAGCTTTTCTTCCTCGAGTACCCCCTTTTGGACAAGAAGAACTTACCAGAAGCTTTTCCAGAGAAAAATATTTATTCCTGGCGTCATTTCTATAATGAAGTCATGAGGGAAAGTGTCTTCACCCCCACCTGCCAGGGCGCACAACACTCACAGGTTGCTAGAAATAGCAATACCTCCTGATGTTAAAATGTTACATAAAGTGCAATGATTGGCAGGATCCTCTCTTTGTGTTTCCATTCTGCCTTTTCTCCCTGGTCTTCAGTTCCAGCTCTTCCTCAGCAGCGCTGCTCCAGCCCGTCCTCTCTGATTTTATCTTATTTTATCCTCTTTGCACAGAGACTGTTTTCTTTCAGGATTTGTCCCTGTTCCCCAAACTATTTTTACTAGTTGCACTTCAGTCTCTTCCCCCTCTGACTCACTGCTGGGAATCCTCTCTTGGACCAGTCCTCCTTCCCTTGTCCTCACAGAGTCACTCCTCCTCTACTAGAGGTCAGAGCATGCTTCTCTATTCCTGGCTATAAAAAAAGGGACATCTTGGAAATCCAATGCCTGGGGGCGGATCAGCAGTTGCTCCTTCCAAAAGCAGAGCAAACAGGCTTCCCTGACTTTCGCAGGGCTCAGCCAAAGTTCCCATCACTCATGAGGTTTCTACACTGAAAGGGAAAGAAGCGTCCTTGGTGTTCCCGCTCGGTCCCTCTGCGTTGTTCTTCAGATGCTGGGCATCTGCCAAAAGGGCCTGGGCACCAGTGGAAGCTGGCGTGTTGTTGACTCCTGCATGGTCAGAGACAGCTTCTCCCTGGAACCGACCGCCTTCAAAGGCAGAACTCTGTTTCTTGCCCCTGCCTCCTGACATAGCTCACGCAAAAAGTTGTTCTCCTTGTCCTGTGTAATAAATTTTTAAAAGGCAATAAATCTTCACTTCTTTTAATAATTAATTTTCATCTGACCGGATTCCAGGTGGGTGTTTAGGCTTTGCCTTCTCCTGGGACTTGGTGGATGGCAAGGAGCTTTTAAACGGCGCCATTTAAAAACACCTATGCTCACGCACCTGCCCTCAGCCTCACTTGCTGACCAAGGATTGCTCGTTTGGCTGCCTGGTGCCCGCTGCCTGTCAGCAGAGGCGCTCAGCGCAGCTGTGTCTTTAAGAGCTGCAACCTTTCCCAAAGTCATGTCTTTGGGGTTGCGCTCTCCCTCCCCTAGACCTTAGATTCCCTCTCTGCAGGATGTCAGCTGTCCGCCTTGTCTCCTCCCTTCAGTGGGATGGCTTCCTCTGCTCTTACTGTGATAAGAGTTTGTTTTCTTCTCAAACATACCCTGGGTTTCTACTGTGCTCTGCATTTTTCTGCTTTGATACCTGCATTTATGTTCTGATTTTTCTCTCTCTCCTGGGGCCATATTGCTTTTCTTTTCTCACCCATAGCAGCTCTGCTGTAAAGACAAGTATAACTAATAGCACTGGGCTCCATCAATGAAGCAGAGTTCAATTTACCCTTTGCAGAGATCGTACAGAATCAGGCACAGGCAAGAAATGTCGCGCTAAGATTTATGTGGGACTGTTTGTCTAAATGGGTTCCCTACTTCCTTATTTTCACAGAGTGAGGAAGCTGCCGACATCTGCTCTGAGCCTGATACCGCCTCCGATTCCACTGGTAGAAACTTTTCCCGAGAGACGGGAGCAGGTAATTTCCCAGGCTGGCAGGGTTTTCTCTATCAAGTGCTCCTGTTCCACCAGGGAGACAGATAGTTGCAGGGTGTGGGTTTGCTCTGCAGCTCCTGGCCACATGCAGCCCACGCGAGCAATGGAAGTGCTTTGCTTCAGGCAGTTTGTACCCACTTGCTCTCCAAAGGGAAGAGGCGACACGGGGCTTGAGTCAGCCCTCTCAGAGGCTGCAAGCAGTGGGCTTGAGGGCAGAGGAGCTCTCGCTTTGCTCAGGCAGGGTGTGTTTCAACAACCCCCAACCCTCGCCGGAGACAAACTCCACTTCCATTGCTACTGTGGTGCAGGTCTGCTGTGAGACCTGATGCTTCTCCTAGCCAAGCTGTGGCAGCTCTGTCTCCAGTGGGACAGCGTGCAGCTACTGGAGAACAAGCAGCAGGTCCAGGGCAGGCTGCCCGCTGCTGGGCGCTCCCTGGGCTGGAGGCTGAAGGAAGACTCCAGCGAGCCGCAGACCCACAGAGACTCTTCTACACTTGAGCTTCAAGTAGAGAGAAATCCTGTTTTATACCTAAAAGTTACGTGTTTTTACGGCTTTTGAAATGTGTGTTAAAGCTCTTTGTCATATGTGGCCCCCTGCACGGTTGCACAAGCATCCCAGGATTTTATTGTGCAGATATTCCTGCCTTCAGCTGGAAGGACATGATGAAACTAATGAAAAATAGGCTGACTTTATACTAGCCCTGTAACAAAATAAATTGAGGAGAATGTGTTAACTTTTGTTTTATTTAACTTTGCCAACTTTCAAGTCAGCTCTCAAGCACCCAGAAGGTTTTAGAAAATGTTTAATCTAGCTCAGACAATTTCCTGAACTCCCTAACTGGACCACCCCATTTTCTGAAACACTGCCAAAGGCCTTAGTTACTCACAGGCTCTAGCCTGCTGCTCTTTCACAACTTCTTGCCGTCCTCTCACCCCCACCCTCAAAAGCCGTTGTGCATGCCTTAATATAGTCCAGAAAGAGGAACCTCCTAAACCTCGCTGCCAGTGCCTGATGAAGCAAGCCCAGCCGATAGCCACTGACGCGCCTGGCAGGCGA
>NW_010413229.1:28115-28613 GCF_000710305.1 Buceros rhinoceros silvestris | reverse complement strand
GCGTGAGCACGCAGCCCGCCTGCGCGAGCCTGCCTGCTCCAGGTGTGCCTTGCACACCCTCCCGGCTCCCCCCGACCGTGGCATGAGCCTCTGAGCTCTTCCTCTGTCCCTAGGGAGCCCCGGGACACTCCCTGTCGTGGCTATACGGGATAGTAGCGCAGCCTTTCTTCACCCTGGTTCATCCGCCAGCTTTGCTCTCCTCATGCCTCTGATGCCACGTCCTGTGTTTGGCAAAGAGGAGCAGAAAGTGTGTCTGAGGGTCACGGGACAGAGAAGATGGTAAGCGTCACCTCTCTCCTCTCACCAACCTCACCACTGCATGCTATCCATGCAGCTGCCCAGGACAGGGAAAAAGAAGGAGCACACGTGACACACAAGGATGTCGTATTGATGTCAGAGCCCTCAGAGATGCAGCTTTCAGAACTTACAAATTATTTATTTTTCCAACAAAGCTAGAGCGTAGCACAGCTTTAACAGAGCTGCAGCTCAGTGGGGGTT
>NW_010413229.1:24173-28070 GCF_000710305.1 Buceros rhinoceros silvestris | reverse complement strand
GTCAGAGCCCTCATAGATGCAGCTTTCAGAACTTACAAATTATTTGTTTTTCCAACAAAGCTAGAGCGTAGCACAGCTTTAACAGAGCTGCAGCTCAGTGGGGTTTTAGTCACTCTCCCACTGAGCGATGCTTGCTGTTTGGGGGCTTATCACCATGCGATAAAAGTTTCCTCCTGAAACTTATTTTCCTGTACTTCTCCTGTGCTTCCCTCTCTGGTCCACCCACGCCGCTGGCTCCAAATAAGGGCAGAGAGCTCCCTAGAGCTCTCCACCACCTACTCGTCACCCTACTGTCCTTCCTCCCCTGCCTGCTTGCCCTGTCCCTCCCGGTCACAGAGAAGGCGGGAGAACAGGAAAAACTGGTGGGACTTTTCCAGGGATTTCTGAAGGGATCTGCTCTTTCTCTCTGCAGACGTGACTAGCCCACCTGTAGGATCTTTACTGGAAGAGATGTCGTTTAGCCAAACCCGAATGAAATAAGAAGAGGATAAAGACAGCAGTAAGAAAAGTGATGAATTATACTACTGGGGTCTCACATCTGTCTGCTGCTTCTTGCTGGCTAAAACTGGCACAGAGCTGATCAGATGCCACCTGAAGCCCACGGAGTCAGAGCCAGCCCTGCAGCACAGCCCTGCTGGGGGATGCTCGGTCCCAGCACGTGCAGGAAGGAGGACGGCATAGCCGGCTAGTTCCCCAGCCAGGGCTACGGAAGCGATGAAGCCTCCGGAGTGGAGGGCTTTCCCCACCTCTCCCCCAGGGAAGAGCTCTGCTGCAGGAAGACGTTGCTGGTAGGGAATAGCCATTTTCTAGAGGCAAAATTTTGCCAAGAGCAAGGGCTTTCATGGGTGCACCATCCGGGACTGGCGGGTCTGAGTTTCCCGTACTCAAGACGGCTGGCTTTCCTTAGGTCTCGCGGGTGATGTGCAGCTCTTCGGAGGTTAAACCTCCTGCTTCCACTTTCTAGGAGTCTTTGCTCTGAGCAGGATGGCACACGGGGTCTTCCACAGCTCCCGAGTCAAGGAGTTATTGCTCAGATATGATTTCCCTATCCTTCACAGAATTATTGCAGGAGGGAGAGGATTAGCAGATATGCAAATCACAGTTTGCTGGTCTGAGTTTCCCGTACTCAAGACGGCTGGCTTTCCTTAGGTCTCGCGGGTGATGTGCAGCTCTTCGGAGGTTAAACCTCCTGCTTCCACTTTCTAGGAGTCTTTGCTCTGAGCAGGATGGCACACGGGGTCTTCCACAGCTCCCGAGTCAAGGAGTTATTGCTCAGATATGATTTCCCTATCCTTCACAGAATTATTGCAGGAGGGAGAGGATTAGCAGATATGCAAATCACAGTGGGTGGGGGAGGGAGAGCTGTGCTAAAAAATTAATAAATGCCATGGTGGCATTGCTGTTTAAGCTCTCCAGTGCCTTTTTAGGAAAACTAATGGGTTTGCAGGGTGACTGCAGGCCTGATGGGAAGAGGGAGACAACCTTCCCCTTCCTGGCTCCTGCACTGGGTCAGGAACAGGATCTCCTGCCCAGCTGGGGCTAGGGACAAGCAACCAGCACCCCCCTGCACATGCACACACCCCCTCTGTGCAGAACTGCAGCGTCTCCCCGCTCGGGGCTGCTGCATGATGAGGAGTGGAGACAGCAGATGACAGCAGGAGCGCAGCAAAGGCTTCCTATTAAGCCAGCGTCTGAGTGAGCAAGGCAAGGGACTTCCCAGCATGTCCATCGCTGCTGGGACTGACTGTGGTCCCTGCCACGCTGGGCTGCACTGAGACCTCATGCCATGCTGCAGTCACACTGCACGCCCGCTCCTGCCGCCTGGCTGGCATTTGTTGGTGGCCAGCGCCAGGCAGCAACCCAGAGTGAGCAGGAGCTGGGTCCCCCCTTCCCCCTGGGTACCTGTCCCCAGTCACCTGCCCAGCTCTGATTTAAACGGGTGGCAGAGCATTTGCAACCCCACCTCACCTCACCCCACCCAAGCGAGGAGTCGTTGTTGGGGAGGGGGGCTAACGACAAGCGAGAGTGATTTGAATAAGCCCCTTAGTGCCCGATCTCAATTTCTAAATAAATCTGCTTTAAATTACATTTATTTATAATTCAAGTATTTTTATTTGATCAGTCAGCGGTGCTGCAAAACCTTCAGGCGCTTAAGGTGTTTCTAATCTCCCCATCCTGTCAGATGGAGGCATCAATTGCAAGAGGCTTGGTTTTAACCCCTGAATCCACCAACCATTCAGCCAGGACCAGCCAGAAGCACGTTTCCTGTTCTCTCACCGGGGCTTTCTCTTGTCCTGGATCTTATACATCACGGTGGCCCAGAGTGATCACTGTGTAGATTACTCAGCATCTCCGGGGTCCCCAGCTGTCATGCCAGGACACAAGTGAAACTGGGGTGAGGGTATTTTGGACATTGGCTGTGACAGTACGTGTCTCTGTGAGTTTACATTTTAACATTTGTACCAGGAAATTAGCTCGGTGTCACAGGGTTAGACAAATACCTGATAAAGAAATAAACCTGTCAAATAAATTTACTTTACAAAAAGACCAAGCCCTGCAGAAGTCTCTATTGTGTGTTTAAAAAAAAATGCCTTACGCCTTCACAAACAGGCTGCCTGGGATACCGCATGACTGCCTGGGATACCGCATTCCTCTGCGCTCAGGAGCCACCGGCAGCAGAAGAGGGGTGCGCGTACAGCAACGTCCTTGGGGCTGTTTCGCTTCAGTTTGGCACCAGCTGCTGAGCAGACCCACGCTCCACCTCCTCCTCCTCCTCTTCACCCCGGGCTGGCTCACCTTGTCCTGTCTCCAAAGTACCTCCAAGTTCCTCGCAGAGCACCAAGTTTACTCAAGAGTTTCCACAGGTGAAGTTCAGGCAAATACTGAGTGGGAAGGACTAAAATGTTGTTAGAAACTTCTCCGGATGTTGGAAGCCCTGGCAAGTCACACAGGCTGAGCATAAGGCTGCATTTTCAAGGTGATCTGTAGCTGTAGAAATAAGCCTGGGAAGGGGCTTTCTGGATTTCTCCAGCTTGCGCTGGCCCCGCCACAGCTCCTGCTGTGCTCACCAAACAGCCCAAGCCCCAGCGTTGGGGCAGCGCTGGATTGCTTTCCTCCTGACGGCTCTTGTTTACTGCTAAATAACCTTGAGGGCAGAGACGCTGCTTTCTGTCCACAGAGCCCAGAGCCGGTCTGAGGCACTGGTTTCTCCAGAATAACACACCCTCCCCTCTCTAACGTCTCCCAACAGCAGGAGCTGTTGCTAGCCGCTACCCAGGGCACTGACTCCCAGACTAACAAGGCACCTTTTTGCTGCGGTGTATTTGCATCCCTTTGTTGACTTTGCTAATCAAGCTCACCCCGGAGTCTTTGAAAACAGTGGTAATCAAAGGCGCACCGGCTCTTCAGGCATGGCAGCCCTCTCAGCAGAGGTAACCCCTTCGGGACCAGGCACTTCTGGTCACTAGACTGTTAACAGCAGCATGGGAAGCCGGTGGATGGGCTGAGCCTCCAGGCTGCAGAGGCACACGCACTCAACCATCTCGCTGAGCCAAGGTAATGCCACACTGCCACCAAAAGGGCAACTCTTCATTGCCCATCTCTGACCCCTTGCCCTGCTCCCATGGCCGGGCAGCGCTGCTTCCCCTGCCGTCCTCGCAGGGTACCCAGGTGCTCTGCCACATCGTACACCCCCACACCGATGGTCTCCTGGGTCTGTTTTCTGCTGGGTTAGTGAGTGCAACCAGTTCATGGGGGTCCCAGCTGAGACCTCCCCACCCAGCAGCAGCCACCCCTGGGATGGACCCCGCTGTATCTCGCAGCTGTTGCAGTCGCTGCCCTGCTGAGCTGGCCCCGCAGCGAGATGGCCCGACTCCTCAGGGGCTCACAGCAGCAGCA
>NW_010413229.1:22228-24086 GCF_000710305.1 Buceros rhinoceros silvestris | reverse complement strand
GCCCTGCTGAGCTGGCCCCGCAGCGAGATGGCCCGAATCCTCAGGGGCTCACAGCAGCTGCAGGGCAGCAGGTAGAGTCCCTGCGCTGGGGAAGCTGAGTCGGCCAGGGCTGCCAGGCAGCTACAAAGCCACCCTGGTGACATGGAGCTAGGGGTCAGAAAGGTAAACTCCACTCTGTGTCCAGCATGGGGTGGCATAGGCCTATGGGTTGGACCAGTTCAGAAGGAAGGGTGGGGTTTTTTTGTAGATTGGCATATCACAAAGATACTTAAAACTGGTATTTCTCCTAAGATGTCATGGAGGGGGGAGGAAAGATATCCAGCTTCAAACTACTTTTTTCCGTTCCCTCAGTGCTTTATGCCACCAGTATCACCATCCCAGCAAAGAAGCCTCAGCCTGGCCCCACTGAGCAGTCAGACACCAAATGTCCATTAGATTCCTGTGGTGATGGAGGAACTTCTCCTAAATAAGCACCCACAGACCACTGACCTACCACACGGCAGCTGCAGCCCAGGTCTCCCCACTCCCAGTGCTGGGCTCTGTGATTGACAGCGGCGGTTTGAGAGCAGCCAGGACAGGCTGTTAGAGAAGAGTCCCTTCGGCACATTTTGGCTCCAGTGTTAAATTTGCATACTGTATTTGCCAAGGGTTATTAGTGTTGATCAGCTGTTAAATAATCTGCCCTTTTCATTTCAGGAGGCCTGTCAGGACTTGCCTTCACGTAGGCTTTACTTAAACAGGAGGTTTATGGCATATTGGAAAAGAGTTTTCATTAGGGAGCCTTTTCCTCGGAATTTCGACAGCTACAGATACTAAACGCTGTCTCTGACATCACGAGCGTCTGCCACACGTGTTGCCTAACTCTCCACATCCTCAGTGTGTGAAAACGGCTGCAGCCATGGAGCAGTAGAGATTAGGATACGGCCCCGCTGGCACCCCTCATGGTACCAGGGAAGGACCTGAGGGAGGAGATGAAGATAAGGACAGATGCCACACCAGAAGATGAAGCTACCCTCTGTTGCAGAAGGGCACGGGGAGGTTGCTGATACAGGTTTTAAAAACAGCTTCACGCTGCTCTGCACCTGCAGGGATATAGTCTTTGAGGTGGCTTACGGCTGCGTTTCACCATCCTCGGCTTTCCCTGTGTCTCCTGAGGGCTATACGCCCTGTTCAATTAGCCAGCAACGGGAACTCGGAGGCTGGGAGCACGGAGCCGCGGTTCAAAGGGGGTGGCTCGTGACTCATAAGGAAACAGCAGGATGGGTAAGAACTGCGTTTGCCTCACGGGTAGGCAACGCCGTCAAAGGCCTCCAGAAAGTCAAGCCAGGAAAAAAAATAACTTGAGGACTGAGGGGAACTTTGCAATGATCAGCCAGTTCCCACACGTGTAATTACGTGCAGTACCCTACAAATTGTTTAAAGAGCCAGAAAGGAATGAAAAATATGGATGCAGCAGCGAGCTGAAGAGGGTTTTGGTATGCATACTGGCTCCTCTTGAAAGCCCGATAGAAAAAAGTCGTGCTACTTTGTGGTGAAAGACCTTCCCTGTTACCAGCAAGTGAACTAAAATACCTGCCTGCAGATCAGGCCCACGTTCCACACCTCCCGTTCCTCCTGCCTGGAGACTTTGAGCAGCTGTTGAACTCCCAGGGCTTCCCCCAAACCCGGATGGTTTGGCACAGGGATACATCTTCCCCACCGCTCCAGGGCCCGAGTGCTGCCCTCCTCCTCCCCAGGGCTGAGCCACAGCTGGCGTCAGGGCAGCCCCCGGAGGTGAGGGGGCGTGGGGGGTCCCTGCGGAGCCGCCATGGCCGCAGTGGAGAGGCAGGAGCAGGACAAGCGGGCGGCCGCGGGAACG
>NW_010413229.1:19564-22158 GCF_000710305.1 Buceros rhinoceros silvestris | reverse complement strand
GACAAGAGGGCGGCAGCGGGTACCGCACCGGGCACAGTCTGCACTTTCTCTCCCACCGCTCCTCTGGGGGGAAGAATCAAAAGCAACTATGAAAACCAAGCAATTTAACTGTAATGAACCATAAAACACGGGATCAGCTGCCTGCCCCTCGCTCGCCTCGCCAGTGCGGTGACTTGCCAGCACTGCCTGCGTTACTGTCATCGGCCGGCAGTTAGAATTGATTAATTGATTCGTACATTAAATAGGTATTCCTGCTCAATTATTGGCAGGTTTGTTAACGGATTACTACTTAAACGATTCTGATATTTTAAATCACTTGTTATTTTATAGATGCACATTTACTTATAAAAAAAGAGCACCCCTCGCATCTATTAACATATTAAAGAGAAAATAAAACATCCAGGCTGATATAATGCACAATGTGGCATTACTCTGGGTGCTTCCTAAGCTAGGGAAATCTTATTTGTTTAATAATAAGTTGGTCATGAATATGCAAATCTGCACCAGTGCAATACCTCACCGCTGTCACTATTAATGAGTTGCAAATTAATGTGACAACAAAAGGAAAATCTATTTAGTGGCAGATTTGTGGTTCATACCTGGCTCAAGAGAGCAACCGTCCACAGTCACGTCGATCTGCTCAAGCAAAACGTGCGCGTGGTGTGGACAAGGTTTGCTTCGGGGTTGCCAGACCAGAAACAAGCAACGCGCTGCTTTCGCTCCCACGGGTAGAAGGCAGGGTTGCTCCTAATGATCCATCATCCTCAACTTGCAGGAAAATACAATTTCTTCACTCCGCAATCACGGCGAAGCCATGCAATACACTCTAGCGAGTGAAATGTAGAAATAGTAGGAGTGACATAGGTAGGAAGATGGTCTGGATATCCAGGCGGAGTATTTAAAGAGAACTGCTTCTTCAGATCTGTTTAGGGTTTTTTTTTTCCCTGATAACGCTACAAGCTCAAAAAGCGAAACTTGTTAGATTCCAGTCACTTTCTTCGCCCATTCCTCCTTCTAGCAGAAATGCAATGGTGAATAAGCGCGTTGAGAAAAGACCTAATACATGTCTTCATGACTGTGGCACTCAGCATTTCTGTCTCGTGTAGTGGTGCCAAGCCCTCTCTTACCAACACCGGACCCATACTGAAATGAAAGTACGACGTTCTGCAAACAATCGTAAACAGATAGGATACTATTTTTTCAGTTAGTTTGCATCTGTACAAGTTTAAAGCAGCAACGTGTGCCTTTTTCCTGTACAAACGGAAGAAATGATGCTGAATGCAGCCCCGCAGAGCCTGGGAATGGCAACTGCCTGCATTTACCACTCCCTGACACCTTGTTCATATTAAAGCACAAATGATGGGCCTCATCTGTAGTTTTGTTCTTTAACACAGAAACTAAGGGAGGAGTCTCAAACTCTTTGATTCATGAAGCAAGCTTGGCCCCTGGGAGCAGTTTGTAAGACAATTTCAATTCCACTCCTGTGATCCTGCAAAGGAGAAGCTGGGTCGGGCTTCCAGCAGACATCTGGGCTCCCCTTTTAGCAGATTGCTCCCCAAAGAGCTCAAACAAGGACCAAACACCTCTGGGCCTTACTTGCCACTCACTGTGTCAGTGTCTTTGACCCACATCTCCAACTAGGCCACCGAGCGAAGAGGGGAGACAACAGCAAAGTAGAAGAAACGAGAAGAGTGTCCAGAGGGAGAAATGACCCAAATGGGGAACTTGCAGGACTGACCCTACTATGCAGAACAGAGTCCTCTTGGGTAAGACAAGGCAGCAAAGGAGTAGATCAGTATTTTGCAGTCCTCAGCAGCATCATTTATCTCAGGGGAAACCTCCCAGCATTGCTCACGCTGTGGCTTCTTTCCCCTACCAGGCAGCCAGCCTAGAACTGGGTATTTCCTGGCATTTCCCAGCCAGTGCCAAGTAAAAGTTTGACAAAGGAAACTCCCTTCAGCAAGGCTCACCTGCCTGCTCTAGCTGGGGTTTTCCCTATTGCAGCAGTGGTTCTCCAACACCTCCCACCTCCACGGGTCAGCACAACCTCCTAGCCAGGCAAATTCAAGTGGTAAGTAGGGGATATTCAAGGAAACACCTTGGCTTGGGCCCCAACAGCACCAGCGCTGCACTTTCACCTCGAGAAGGCAGGACATGGGATCAGCAGCGTTTCTGTTTCCTTTTTTATCAACCTGGAGCAATGTGAAGCGATGTGAAGAGAGTACCTTTGGCCCAAGGAAGATGAACAGAAAGGTGCTTTAAAGGAGAGCACCACGAGTCCAGAAGCTGAAATGCTGAACATGAGCCCCAGCCCAACCCTGCCCTGCCCTGCTGGTTGCAGCTAGTGCAGTCCCCGGCTCTGCGCCATGCGGGATCCAGCCAGCCCCGGTGCGGGCAAGGTGGCCACATTTCAACTCCCTGACTACGCTCGCTCCTGCCATCCCTCCTGTCACCACGGTAGCTATCCCCTGGGCTTGCCTACTGCAAAACTACACATGCAGCCATGACAGCCTCTCCCAAACCACCCAGAACAGTCAGCCAAGCCAGTCTCGTGTGCCCAGCAACATGGGATGCTGCTCTCCTCCTCTGCTGAA
>NW_010413229.1:5871-19409 GCF_000710305.1 Buceros rhinoceros silvestris | reverse complement strand
GAACCCTCCACGCTCTCTCAAGCACCCTCATACAGCAAAATCACTTTCAAAAAGTACACCCTAGAAGATAAAACGGTTGCACTACGCCAAGGGACAGCACTGTGATCGGGTGTGCCCTGCCCTGGTTTTCAGAGCGCAGAGGGGCCCCAGGCCAGGCACGTGCTGGCGTTACAACAGCGTGAAGCCGTTCCTGTATTTGGGCACGGATGCAAGCGCCAGCACGGAGAAGGCCCAACTGCACTCGGGGCAGATAGTGTAAAGCTGACTATGCGGAAACGTTTGGCCAGCACGTGCTCCAGATCATTTGAGGAGCAGCTGGCCAAAACAGGAAGCCACGTCAGTCTGCTGTTTGCCTGCAGGGCACAGCGAGTGATGAGGTGTCTGCCGTGCACCCCTGGAAGTGATACAAAGCTGATTTATGCTCAGCTCAAACCATCCAAGCTGACCAGATAAGCGTGTCTGTAACAATTGCTTGTAACATTCTCCCTTGCTTTTAAGGTTTTTTGGCCCACCTCTGCTTGCTGGGAAAATAAGGGGGTAAAAGCAGCTGGCACTGGACAGTAGGGATGTCTGTGTTTCAGTTCGTTGCAAAGCCGGAGGCTGGCTTAAAAGAAAACTCAGGGTGTGCGTGTAAATTGTACTCGAGAGACTATCATCAACCTTATCCAAAATCTGGAGAAAGATGTCGGTGGTTGTATTAGGACCAAAAATTCCCTGTTCTGTGCAGAAATGGGACTTCATGCCAGCAGCAGACATCTGTCAGACCCCTCTCTCACCTCTTGGCTCAGCCACAAAACCACCTTAGCCCCAGAAGCCCCACTGTAAGCCAGACAGTACAAACGTCTGGCAAAAGACTCAATGGCAACACACCACGAGGGGCATCAGCTCTGGGTCTTTCCCTCTGGGACACCTTCAGGAGCAGAGCGTCATTCTCCCTTACCTGCAGGATTAGGGTCACTTGGACCCTTTCTTAAGCTCCACCAAGAGCAAAGATCTAAGCTGCAGTACACTGTCCACTAATCAAAAACTCTGAGCCTCAATGCTCCAGACGGAGAAATTTTTTCCCAGATCCATTTCTCAGATGGACCAGGAGCTCTGCTGGAGACCCTTTTGGTGAGTGTCCTGGCTCTCATCAGAAGAGCAGCACAATATAAACATATCAGCTGAAGTGCCTGGTCGTCACAGGACATACTACTGCTAAAACCAGCCCCAAAGCAAAACTGAAGAGTTTGGGTTCACAGCCAGAACTCCCTTCCACAAGGGGAAGGGCAGACCCAGACCCTTAAGAGAGGG
The DNA here is from genome assembly GCF_000710305.1 of Buceros rhinoceros silvestris. NCBI lineage: Eukaryota > Metazoa > Chordata > Aves > Bucerotiformes > Bucerotidae > Buceros > Buceros rhinoceros. The sequence continues at coordinate 18,116 of NW_010413229.1, read as the reverse complement.
CCTGCCCAAGCCCAGGGATCCCAGTCTCTCGGATGCAAGTTCCCGATATCTGTGTAAGAGTGATGTTCTGGTCACTGCCCCTTTCCATCCTCCCAAAAGCACGCTCACAGCTTTAATGCTCCACATTAAAACTTAAGCATATACCCTGGTACTGTTTTCCTCCGCTCGCCAGTCACCACTGAAAAGATGATTCAGTCAATTCAACTTAAAACGGTGACAAAGGAGGGAAAGTAATTGGATCTATTCACAATTCTTCAACGAAAAGGCGATGCAGAAAGTATTACAAACACTGCTTTTAAACCTCTGTCCCACTAAAGGCACCCGCCAGATGTCTTCTTGTAACCTTGGAATTAGAAAGCCGATGCAGATTCCACCTCAGATTCCACCAGCTGCTCGCCCTACCTGTGCCCGCTCTGCTCCGCTTCAGGAAGCGCACGCGAAGCCTCCTTTCATAAACATTAACGAGCCGGAGCTCATTTCGCAACCAGGCAGGGAATTAGTAGGAGTCACTTTAGCCTCCTCATTTCTCAACAGTTTTATTGCCTTTAAGAAAATTTTTGTAAAATATAAATACAAAGGCAGGAGATTTACTTACAAAGTTAAAACACAGATCTCAAACATAAACACACAATTCAGAAAATTTAGTTTATGTACAGTTTCAAGCAACTTCAACATATGTTAGTTTTTCAATATTTTACAAGGTACAGAAAAAATAGTTCAAAGTCTTCTTTAAATAAAGAGCATAAAATGTTTAAACATATATAAACAATCCGGTCTGATGTGTGAAAACTAAATTTCACAGCTTTTAAATTAGGATATAAAAGTTCTTACAATTAGTTGATGCGTATGGATATGGTTTAATTTATATTACAAACTATTGAATTATATTCAATAGTGCTTACCTGGCCAAAGCAGGTAATTCTGTAAACAAAAAAACAAAAATAATATCACCAAGTGCCTTACCGAATTCTATCTCCCAAACAAGCCACACGACTTTGATCACATCACCTAGAAAAAGTATGTTCTGTGTAATCAGTGCTTTGTATGAAACAAAGTCAAAGTGTGGGTGTGTTCTTAAAAAAAAAAATGTGTTCCAAGTAATAACAAACTTATCCCAAAGCCTGTGTGCATTTAAAGAAACACTATATAACAATTTTGTAAAAACTGATTGAAGTTAAAAAAAAAGTCTTCCAAAATCCATCCAACTGGAATTCAGATCTCTTATATAAAGGAAAGATATTTTCATATTTAATAGTGTCCTTTCTTTACAGAAACAATTGCTTTTGAACACATATACATAAAGAAGTAACTGTATAGAGCACTGTACATTAAACGGCCTGATGGTTCACCAGAGGATGTCGAAGGGAGGGTCCTCGTGCGGATGCAACCAGTGAAGCGAGGAGCCGAGCAAAGTCTTGAGTTCGCTTGTAAACTCTACCAAGTCCAACAGCTCTTTGCTCTCTGGGTTAAAAGCTTCAAGGTCCGTAGCGCAAGAGAACAACTGGCTGAGGGAAGTCTGTTTATAAAACTCTGCCTCCGTAATGGTGACGACTTCCAGATTGGGGAAGTTGCAGCGGAAGATGCGAGATGACATTTTTAGCCTCTTCACCACGTCCGAGAGCAAAAGCCAGTTTCGTGGTCTGTGGAAACAAAGAAGACAGAGGCTCCAATACCCAGTACTGTGTCACAGGCTTCTCAACTCTTCACCGTATCGCTGTGCGACAAACTCTCCCCGACCGCACTGGCACAAACAACCCCCCTGAAATGAAGGCCATTGCCCAGAGGCTTGAACATACGAGAGGTGCAGGTGTGCACGTATGTAGTCACAGTGCTGCTGCCCGCAGCTTTGGGGACGGAGGGGAACCAGGCACACAGGGCACTGTGCGAGCCTACAAACCCAGGGCTCGTGAGCGCACACGTGGGTCAGCAGCCATCCCGATGGCCGCTCACACCGCTGCAGGTTCACCTGGCTGGGACCAGCTCGCATTTAGCAAGATAGAAAATGGCCTAGACTTATAATCAGAAATTTCAGCATCTCTGACTTCCAGAGATGCCAGTATTAAATACGAATCAACGGAGGGGTTTTTCCCAGACCAAGAATACAATATTTAATTCAATCTTTATACTCGTCCACTCCAGAGAACTTCTGTTATATCCATCACTCAAATAACAGAAACATACTAAAACCCACGCTCCCGCATGATTAGTATTTAAAACTATTTTCCCCCGGCTGTCGTCAAAAGTGGTGCAATGACAAACAGTAGCTCTTTATGAAGCTAATTTATATCTCAAATACAACATGACAAAATTTTCCACGAGTTTATTTATTATTAAGTATTATAGTACCTTGTGCAAGATGTTTATCTGTTTGATATGGTTCAGGGCTTTAAACCAGTTTTGCTGCAAAGTCTAGAACAGCAGCAACAGTGTCACTTCATCGACCACAGAAGTGTGTCCACTCAGCAAAACAGAAAAGCCCATTAAACACAATTAAGAACACCCTGCAAACATGATATCCAAATTGCAGTGCTAGAAGCACTTCTATTTTGGGATGTTATACCAAGATGCCTGCCTGGGGTGAGGGAAGGAATCTGTGTTCAAACATCATTCAGCTCGGGACTACAGCATTCAAAACACAGCCCCAACAAGTCAGCCTTTCCCCCGCCTCACCTCCTATCAGCTTATTTCTAAAAAGCCTGGCAGTTTCAGTATTGCGCCCTCACCTATGTTCGATATATGCAAACACATTTCCCCACGGACACAAACTGCTGCCACCCCAAGCGGATCACCTCAGCTATTTTTACCTCAAACCCTCTATTCGTTCTTACCCCTGAGAGAGACACACTTGAATGTTGTAACACGGCAAGGGAGGCTCATCCGAAAATTCAAATTCAAACACATCACTAAAGCCGTCTTTATCTTCATCACCTGGGCCGGGAGGATTTGCCAAGATGTCAAATCCAGATTCATCTTTCGGATCTAAATAAAATTGAATAAAGGTGCCAAGTCAGCACTGAAGAGAATGTTGCAGGTCTTGCTTTTTCTTCCAATAACGTGATCTGTAAATAAAATCAGTTTGCTTCCTTCCTAGCTTCCTCCACCACAAAAACAAAACAGCCCCCACCCCCACGTGCTGCATGTTTTGAAAGTCCCTGCATACAAAGAAATAAAGGGTAACATTTGCTCACCACACACAGAGCTGCCGTAGAAATCCCAGTACAAGCCAGGGTCATCAACACTTCGACCTTGCAGGTCAGTTAAATACTCTGGAGAGGAAAAAACAACAACAAAAACATACCGATGAGAACGAAAAGCTGGCAAGTGTGTCACACAGTCTCACTGTGCACGCTCCACACCTTCCATCAAAAAAGCCCCACACCGTATTCCTGACGCACGTGCCACAAACAGCATATGCACACCGTTCGTACACATATTCCTGGAATTTGATCTTCTCCTTCATCCTTTCTCCCATGGTATCAAGTAATGCCCCGACATATCAAATAACCACCCAAGGTCTAACAGGGACAGACCCAACTTTAAGCTTCAGAAACTGAGAGCATCATTTTATTTTTGTGAAAGACAGGATGTGCCACGCTTTTTAGCCCACCCAGTTACTCTGGACACCAACTTGGGGGTGAAACAGTGGCCCCAAATAAACTGATGGAAAAGGTTCTTCCACACAGATACATTCAGAAGATTTAATTATTTTCTACAGCCATGATTTGGGAGATTTGCTAGCTGAAAAAGATACTGGGATTCAAGAAGTTAAGAAGTCGAAGATACTGGACTTTACTGGAGTCCTGATGCACCCTTCTACACTGCACCATTTAAACAGGTAAGTGGACGAGTGTTTAAACTCACTGATTGTGAACATTGTAAACATTTTCAGAGGTAAGTTATTAGGGAATAAAAGTGTCTTTATCCAAAACCAACAGAAAAAAAAAACTAAAACCATGTTAGAACATGGACATGTTTAAAGCCAAGAGCCTTTAACATAGTTTTACAGCATTTCAGATACAAAATGAGGCAGAACCTGCAAAAACACAAGTACTAGGAAGATAAAGGGCAAGACCACAGGATAGTGTTTAACGAACAGCTATTAGATTTGGCAAGCTTCTTATTTTCATTTCAAACAGAAAACGGAAGGCACTGAAACAGCCTGCTGACCTCCCACCTACCTATCAAATCTGATAGTGGCATAATCCTTATGACTTATTAAAAGTTTCAATTAGAAGGAGCCCCCATGCGTGGCTACGTTTCCCACCAGCAGCCTGGAGCTTTTGAAGGCAGAGAGGGAGCTCCTGCAGCCTACCCTAACGCTTCCTGGCTTAGGAAGGGCAGCAGGGGCTCTGAGGGGACCGGGACCGGTCCCATTTGCCACACCCAGCAAAGCCCCAGGCAAGGTGGTCACACACCTGTGAGGAAGGTCTCCATGAGCTCACTGTGGGTCATTTTAGCCTACCCTAACACTTCCTGACTTGGAGCCACCCCAGCAGGCAGCAGGGGCTCTGAGGGGACCGGGGACCGGTCCCATTTGCCACACCCAGCAAAGCCCCAGGCAAGGTGGTCACACACCTGTGAGGAAGGTCTCCATGAGCTCACTGTGGGTCATTTTCACGATGGTCCTCCCAGAGTAGGTCGCAAGCGTTGGATCAGCACCGTAAGACAGTAACAGGCGGACAATTTCCAAGTGATCATTTTCGACCGCATCGTGGATTGGTCTACGGGGAAACGGAAAAGATCATTTTGACTCAATAATATTATGCAAATGTCTTTGACAAGAAACTTTTGACTTCAGATCAAAGTTATTTATAGCAAATAGCACTATTAATACACCTGCCAATCATCTTATTGTCAGTTTTACTTGCATATCATCCCTTCTCCTCTTGTCTTTTCGCAGTCAGACTGCTCAGGGCTGATATTTCCGTTACATCTCTTCGTTGCCGCGAATATTTTGAGGGCCAGTAAAATAATTACACCGCTGTTAACAGAAAGCAGGAGTCTGCACGAAGCCTCACAAACGTAATTTTGCTGCAAGTCACTCTAGCATTCCAAATCTCTGCCAATTTAACAGCTTGTTGTGGAGCAAGGGCTCATCCAGCCTGCCCCTGGGCAAGCACGGAAATCAGTTACCCAAAGCTCCTAAATAATGTACACAGAAATAAGTTACGAAAATTTGCTGGGAATTAAACTTCCGCGCTCTGTCCTCGTTAAATAGTACTTGCAAAGATATTTGCAGCACAATTCAACCCTTCTACTCGGAGAATAAGAAAACATGTTATTTTAAGTTTAGTCCACCCAAAAGTTAACACATTTCACGCAGCATGAACAATCTATACAAGCTCAGACACAGATTTTGTGAGCTCACAGAAGGATTATTCATTAATAGACATGCCTGCAATTCCAGGTTTAGAATTCCTTATCCCTAATTATAAATTGCATTAACTTTTACATTTAAAATTGATTATACGTAACGGGTAAGTTGTCTGGAAGTAGAACGTATTACCCTTCAGACTAATGAAGATGTGTTAAAACTCCATCTCTCTCTTAGACGGCGATGAGCAGATGAAGTGCCAGTGATCATGGCAGTTCAGCTCAACTCTACACACCTCCTCCTTTAGGCTGTCAACACCGCTGCCCCCCCAACAAGGTTTTCAAGCTCTCAAACGGATTTATTAAAAGGCAAGAGAAGTAAGGAAGGACTTTAACCAGGATCACGTTCTGCCTTCCTGGAAAGCTTTCAGCATGGCGCTACAAGAAGTCATCTGGAAGCAGAGACAAGCAAACCCCTCAACTCCATCTGCCAATATGCCAAACAACGCTCGACTAACAATCACGGCTTAAACTCCCTCTGCAAGAAGGCCACATCCCACCACTCCTGCCACATGAAGCAATGCCTCCTCTACATCACCATCGCTTTGGTATGGGCTGGCATCCACATGAGCTCAGGGCAAAGGAGAGACAGATAAAACCAGTCAGAAGAGTAAAGTACACCACTGTTTTCCTACGTAGCACTGCTGGTAGGAGAGGGACTCTGACCCATCTCCAAAAGAAGTATGTTCCAGGTGTGTTTACTCCTGGTACTTTCCAGTCAGCTGTGACTTAGGGTGATTAACATCTGTCCCACGGGAAGCACTCTCACTTGCCCCCATCGTGCTGGAATGCTGTATGCAGTTCTGGTTTTGGCATATGCATGCTATATTGACATGAGGAGCTGCACTTGGAGAGTTTGCAGCTCATTCCATATGGAGAGAGGGCTTATTCCATGCTGCCTGCCTCCTGCACACCTCAGGCCACCAACACAGCAAACAAGCAGGTGATCCTCAAGCTGCTGAACACAGCCCTCAATCCAGCTCGTGCTGCCCCTCAGACACTCAGCACCAGAGAGCGCAACTCACGCAAACCTTCAAAGCCCAATGTCCCGCTGCTTGGAAAACGGCTTTCAAATTTTAAGAATGGAGAGGACCATGAGGATCACTTGCAAAGGGTCGGGATATCCCTTCTCAATTTCTCAGGGAACTCTAATGTAACACTGAAACAATCTGACACGCTTGAAACAGACAGTGCTGGAGAAAGCAGCATTCCCAGAGTCCCCTGTAAGCCTCAGCCTCCCACCTCCACCTACTGAGTCAGTCCTTCCGCACAGGGACTGTCACAGCATCGCCTGCCTACGCAGCACCCAGCACAGCCCAGGATCTGGACGGCGCTAAGCATCCCAGGCGACACAACACAAGGGGTAACAAATAACAGGGGTGCTGACACGGAGGCTGAAGAAGTATCGGGTGTTTCTGGCTGTCAGCAAGGATCTGAGCCTGAGCTGTCGGGTCACAACGCGCTGAGCATCTACAGCAGGAAAGGTCAGGCTTGCTGCAAACCCTCCTGACCTCCACTGGGCATGAAGCATCCCCCGCTGCCAGTCTGGCAACAGGCACCAGGAACAGATGAGAGTTACGGCTGCCGCCAAATGCTGGGGATGCTTTTTCTCCCCCATTCCCTCATTCTACTGGAGTCTTTAATTTTGAACTGTTTTCCACTTTGTTTTAAAATTGGGATTTTCTGGGGTTGGGGTGGGGGGTGGAGAGTGTTGTGGGTTTATTGGTTTGTGGGTTTTCTTGTTTGGTTTTTTCAACCTGACTTACCTAAGTGGCTTTTGAAGCAGTAATGAATTCAAGATGATCCCTTAACTTATTAAAAACAGCATCTAAATCACCGCCCAGTGTTTCAATCGATTTAACGACACCCGGACGAGTTTATTAAAAGGCGCCTGGGCATTGCCTGGGAATGAAAAATTGCAGCGCGTGGGCTGTAACCCCAGGATGGGACCCCCTCGCCCTTTCGGCAGGTCACCCAGCCCAGTGCAGTGGTGCAGACAGAAGCCACAGGGCAGCTAGCAGGACAAGCAGCAGGGTGGGAGACCTGTCTTTGTCGCTTGCAGGAGCACAGAGAGGCTGCCCTGGGCTTAAGAGGGAACTTACGAGAGGCAAGGGGAAGGAAAGGTGCCGTAAAGCTGTGCAAGAGGAGGAAGAACAATAAATAGAGGGAAGTGAAGGAAGGAAAGAAAACACTGGCAGGGAGGGGAAAAAAAGCGATTCCCCATAGATAAGGCAGGGAAAAAAGGCAATAACAGAGTGCTGACAGATTCTTATACTGGCTAGCATAGCTTCTTGGCAAGCTCACAAGCGGGACCATGCAAAGGCACAGCTACCCGTTTGCTTCTCCCACCAGGGCAGGCAGAGGAGGGAGTATTTTTCAGTCTTGGCAGAGTTTAACCATCCTCTTTGTAGGATGCAAGAGTGACTACTGTAGTCGGCAACTTTTTCAGATGTGAAAAAAAGATCCCTGGGCGTCCTCTCCTGGGCTGCTTTGCCCATATAATCTCTCCCGCCCTGAGCATCGTGGAAATAAACACACTCTATCCCTAACGGTACAGTTAACGGTAGTACAGCTCGTTTCTAAAATAAACCCTTCAAAAGGCCCCAGAAGAATATGGGGACATTCGAGAGCTGCAGTCTGCTACAGGAGACACACAGCTCAACCCTCTCTTGTGTGCTGTCGAATACTTCCTACTATTTTTACCGCTACTAGAGTTAGGAAAAAATTTCACTGGGGGTTTATCATTCCACCACCAAAATTATAAACTATTTAGACCAGTCAGGGTTTGCTCTCAGCCTTTCAGGCACCATCAGAGTTTTCCTCGCTGCAATAAGAGATCTCGTAACTCACCGAGCAATACCATATCTCGGCGTTTTATTTTTACTTCCATCTACTCTATTACGCAACGCTGCCCCACAGAAGAGACAAGGCACAAGTTGGAGGAGGGCAGCTACGCCGGCTGCCTCTTCTTTAACGCAATTAGCTGCTGGAGGGTATGGCTCTGCCAAGACCAGCTGAAAGGAGGCAGGAAGAGAGCCATCTTGGCATGGTCCTCCCAGGGAAAAAATAAAAAAGGCTGAGCTCATCAGCCGCCAGCGAGAAGGATAGAGCAAAACTGGCTGTGGAGAGAGAATCTAGCGAGCGAACTCTGAAGTAATGAGAGAGGCCTCGGTAACAGGCAGGAGATGCCTGCGTTTTTGGCGTGCGGCTTTGTTTTTGGCGTGCGGCTTTGTTTTTGAAGCAGCGCCGGTTCAGCTAGGGCATGCTGCGGGAGGTAAGAGGAGGAGACCAAGGAAATAAGGCCAAATACACCGACAAACATCTCTGCTGATTTCAGGCGCTGGTCGTCTAACGCCCCTTGTTAAGCTATCGCACTTACCGGGGTCCTGTCAGGGAAGGAAAGCACTCACCTCTTAAGCACGGTCTATTATTATTTATAGGTAAGACGATTAAGAGCCCTTAGTGACTGTGGCACCTCTGAGACAGGTCTCACCCCGTTCTACAATAATCTTTGATGAGCCACTAATTCAGCAGCACAGTACTTGTGTATTCAGGGTCTGCAGGCGCTGCATTCGGAGATCCATGATCAGCACAGAGTTTCAGGGGAAAAACACCACAGGCTGCTGTATTCAGCCCCGCCAGATGTGCTGCGAATGGGGCAGACAGCGGGACAGGCAGCGGCAGCTGTGCAGGCAGAGCCCCAGTGCTGAGCTGAGAGTGAAGGGAAGGGAAGGGCTCCACCACACCTAAACCCCCAAACCCCACCACCTCCTTGCCCTGCCACTTCAGTCCGATGCTCCGTTTGGTTTCACCAAAATTCAGGAACTGGGAGGCTGAAAAACCTTGTCTACTGAATTCGGGATAGACTGGTTGTATAGGTACATAAAAGGCAACACCAAACAAAGAGGCTCAGGTCTTTGCTTCACTTTCAAAACTTAAACACACGCAAGCAAAAGCACCATATTGATGGAGCATCTGCAGCACTTCAGACAGGACTGAAAGGAGAGACGCATGGAATCTGCAGAATTTTCCTTCATCCTTCCCATTCACATGGACATTTTGTTCAGTCTGAAGCCATATCCACACTTGTCATAACTTTCCAGAGTGTTCTTTAAAAAGCTGACCACAGAGGTGGGAGGCAGCAAGTAACGCAGACCGAAGCTTCAGGCAGCTGGGATCCAACTGACACCCCAGGCTGTTACACCAGCAAACGCTGCATACGCAGTTACATCACTCCTCTGCGCAGATTTACGTTAACTGGCGGAACAGAACTAAACACATCTACTGTTATGGTCTGGAGACTCGAGAGAGCTTCCAGCACGACCAAAAATATCTTTGGATAGTGGGTTTGTGAGGTGGCTGAGGCAGCATTAAGGCATATTTAGTGTAGTTAGTTAAAAAAGCAGGGGAGGGCTAGAGGGAAGTCTTTGATGGTAGGTTGGGTGAATGTGTTCAGGAATTTGAATTTAGAAAGCAACGCAGCTGAGAAAGACTGACACTACTTTCCTCCTAAGAGTTAAAGCAGAAAAACTCATTGAGGCTTCATGGAATTTGTCTTAACGCATGTCATGATTTACTCCACAGACACAGAGAAGTCTGGCCCCACCAAAAGGCAGTGGATAACACCGAACAGAAGTTCCTTACAGAAGCTTCTGTTCTCTGTCCTGCCCAACTGAGGGCAGCTAGACCATCTTTCATCCGTATATTAGACGTGGTTTGGATTCACACTGTCGGTTGGGCAGCTTTTCAAACAAAAAATAAGTCTGCCGTCAGAAAAGAAAGGGAACTGCAAGCTGAGCTCTGACATTACTGTCTATGATGAGATCATTACTATGTTCAACTCTAAAATGCATTCTCCCCGTAACAACTTTTCAGGGTACACAAGCAGTTTCTTTCTTGAAAATCAGTTCCATCCGTGAATCAAAATCAAAGGTGGACTCTAAACCGCTGGGTCATCAAGACTGGTCAGAAACTTATCGGGGTTAATTTTCTATATAGGTTATTCCAGAAAGTGAAACAAAAAGAATTTTGGATTATTTTTGTAGCAACTTGCCACTGTTGCATAGGTCACGTATTATAAGTGGAGACAGCAGAAAATAGGGGGCTGCTTCTCAACCTAGAGGGCTAAGACTTCTTACAAAGAAGTGGGAGGTGGAGACTGACAATCCAGCCAGAGTTTCAATGTTTCTCCAGAAACGTCTCCTTTGGGCCGTGATGGGCCGGTAACGACTGACCATCATGAACCATCCTCACCGGCCCTCTTGGGACTTTTGTTTTCCTGACTCCTCCCTTCCCAAGCTAATAAATAAAGAGCTTAGAAACAAAAGAGGCAGACTCTTAGTTATGCTAATTTTACCTCCCTGGCTATTTGGATGGTGATCGTGAATTCGATAAACCATTTAAGATAACAAGCTGCAGGAGCTTCGCAGAACACAAAGCGACCTGCCCCCAAAATGCATAAACTGGATCCCAAAATGCATACACTGGGTAATTTTCTGCATATGCTGAGGACGAGTTACCCCAGGGTCAGCGGCGCAGAGGTGGTCAAAGAGGTCCTTTAGGAGATGCACAAAAAGCTTTAAAAAGGTGCAGAGCAGCATTTCTATCTCCACAGAGCAAAAAAGAAAAGCTCGCTTATCTATTCTGCAAGCATAAGAACTAAGCACCCCTACTATTCTGTGAAGGAAACTAAAAAAGGCTAATTCGGGATTAAAAGAAAAAAAAACAGGATCGAAAATATCAAATGAGCAGATAGTTTAACAGTTCAGCAAAACAAAGTTTTTATATAACACATATAGGACTCACACACCCAACAGCCGCAAAAGCCTGAAGTGCTTTTAAAAGCAACCCTGCTAACAAGGCAAAGCCCACTCTTTTGGCACAGCTCAAAGGACCTGGAGCGCACACAAGCAGAGCTGCTGCTCGAGTATCGCTCCTTCTTGCCCTGCAGCTGGCAGCTTCACAAACTCTTTAAGTAAAAATAAAGCACAACTTATTAAAATTCCCAGAAGAAAAAAATTTATGCTGAACTCCAATCACAACAGAAGCGCGCCCCCGCCGCTTTATTAACCAGGGAAGGTCACCAAGTCCTGCACGCTCCTGCCCAAGGACCAGCAACAAGGAAGACATGGTGCAGGAGGACCGCGGCAGCACTACCTGCTTTGAGGGTTTCATGCAGGGTGGGGAGGGGGGACAAGGGGAGGATAAAGGAGAGGCATAAAGACAGAGGGCAAGGGTGCATCCTCCCACCACCACGGCCAAAGAAACCACTGCCCAGTGGTAGTGACCACCCGATGCTGGGCCGGGGTTGCTGCTAACCTGGTTCCATCCTGAGCGCTGCAGTTCACGTCAGCCCCGTACTCGAGGAGATGCCGCACGATGCTCAGCCAGCCTCTGGCACAGGCCTCATGCAGGGCACAGTAACCCGCGTTGTCACGATGATTCACATCACACACCTTGTTTTCCAGACAATACAGAACCACTTCCTGGAAACAGGAGGAAAAACACATACATCGAGTTATTTCTTGCCGCAGAGATGCAGCGATTTCCCTTCTTGAAGGAAAAGGGCAGCCAAGGGAAAGGCAAAAACCCCAAATCCCTACAATCTACCTAAGTTACCCACTTTGAGATGGGTCAGTCAAGAGAACAATCAAAGAGGGAACTGTTGAAAGTCATGTTTATTCAGCAGACATAGCGTGAGACTTTCCACAAGCCGAGTAGCTTGTGCGAAGCAGAGCCAAGAGCTCTGCGCCCCGCAGGGACCTTCCTGCAGCCCCCAACGTCAGGAATTGTGGCAGAAGGAGAACGTGCAAATTTCACAGTCAAAACTCGCAGCTTTCCACTTCTCAAAACTTCCACATACGAAGCTAGCA
>NW_010413229.1:2192-5765 GCF_000710305.1 Buceros rhinoceros silvestris | reverse complement strand
AGGAATGTTTTTACTCTTACATCTGCATTTTTTAGCAGAAAATTCTGCAAGCACAACAGCAGCACAGCCGATGTCAGTTTGATTGTAGAAAGAAAAAGCACATGACCCGAAACAAAACACATTTAAGACACACAAAGGACGGTTTGCTATCAGCAAACAACAAAAAAAACCCCGGCTCTATTAAGATCAGGGAAATCCCATTTTCACCCACCCTGGTTTTCTGCATGCAGAACTAAAGCCAGGCGCCAGGTTCCAGTAACGAGCCCAGCACCGTGGGAAGCCATGTGAATTTAATACGATCCATCTTACAGTCAAATACACCACGGTCGAGAGCCTAGGCCAGACTCAGCTCTGTGCTGCTGTGTGGCCTTGAAACAATGACTGCTCCATCAGTCAACCAAAAATTTAGGATGGTGCGAGTCTTCCTCGATTTGTGTCAGACGCAAAACAGAAAAAAACCCACATTTCTAAGTGACGCTGTATGCACAAAATAGCCCCCATGTTCCCAGATTAGTGGCAAGCCATTAATTTTGCATTTGTTCCTCTCAAAGGCTGAGCGACATCCCCGCAAAGCAAGACACGATGTGGAGGGGGCGAGTGTTTGCTTTGCCAAAACAAGAGAATAAAACAACCGTTGGGTGCGATGCATTTATTCTTCTTGTTTCAAAATCTACTGGAAAGCCCGCAATAATCTGTGCTCGGGGTATACCTGACCCAAGAGCTGGTATCCAGGATACAGCATGAAGCTGCTCTTTTAGCAGGCCCTCACTAACCAGTCTCTAGCGGGGAGCTGCCGGTCCCAGGCACCAGAGCATTCACCTCACCTGCTGCCAGGATGGAGTGGTGCACCACCCACGCCTGATGCACCCATCAGTTTAACCTGAGATCCCCACGGTCTCACCTCTCGCTAACAGGGGCTCTTAATGTTCCTACTAATAAGCCCAAAAAACAGTCCCGAACAGATGATCTTCGCCCTGTACTCGCTCAAGCCCATAGGAAAGGGCTGTGCAAAATTATACTCCGGAAGTATGAATGTTCCTTCAAAACCAGACCACCCTGCCAGGCAAATTAGCAGATGGATATAGGTAGCAAAAGCAGCTGCCACAGTCGGCTCCACTTTTAGCATGCAGTTACCATTTAAAATAGATTCTGCGACTCAAAATAAAAGACCTTTCATCTATTTTTGTAAAAATGAAAGGCTCGTCCTAGGGCGGAATACCTACTACTGGACGAAAAGGGTAATTTTGTCGGGCAATTCTGTGTTAAGAGGCTATAAGAAGAATGTCATTAACCACAAAATGTAACCATAAAGACCATAAAACTCTACATTGTTAATTAATTAAATGCCTCATTAACTTTTTTTAACATGATTTATTCAATTTACAAAAAAATTAGCCATAACTGCCAAATACAGGAACACGTGGTGTCACAAACACACTTTTGGTTTCATAAGCATCCCTCACTAACGTTAGAAAAAGGCTGTGAAAGTGCCACGGGGCAATTTAATGTCTGTTCAGGTGTTCCGTTTAAACCGGCAACCTGAAAATCACTCGCAGTTAATCCGAAGAGTCAAGCGAGCACATCACCAGCCAAGACATGTGCCACCGTCGCTTCTGCTAGTTTGTTAGCCAAATTGCAAACAGTGATGCTAAAAGCTGCATGGAACTGTGCATACATGCTCCATCCTCACCTACAGAGAGATGCCCTTCGCTTCAGTCTCTCCCACCCGCGCTCTGCAGCAGCGCCCGTCCCTTTTCCTAAAGGAGGATGTCAGCATCCCCCTGTGCATCCACCATGCCCTGGTCACACGTGCTGCCACCAAGAAGCACTACTCCCCTCCAGCCATCCTCAAAATACGGTCCTTGGGTGAGGTGTTGTAAGTTGAGCTGTAACACCTCCCCAGAGCACCGTGTCAAACCCCAGAAGCGATGCTCATTCCTGGGCAGGGTGCGGGAGCACTAGGGGAGCTGTGCAAGGACAGAAAGATGCTCAGGAGCTCCTGTTCCTGTGCCACCAGGAACCCAGGGCCAGATCCTCATGTGAGACATCCCTAGGGCAAACCCTGTCGCCCAGCCTGGATAAGCCCTGCCTTCAGGAGTATCTAAACACCCCCCCACACCCCTACCCTGGAGACAAACACCATGTTTCTCGCATCCCTATCACACACTGCACATTCCTCTAATTTCACTGTCTTCCAAGGCAGGATTTAATCCCAAATTCACCAGCGAACTTTCCAAGTCCAGACACACAACAAAAAACAACAAGCGGCACAAAGACAGCCAGTGTTTCCTCTCCCATCAAATTCATTACGCAAGCCTTTTGTGATTTTTTACACTCCCTATAATTCCCCCTTCACAAAAAGTAAATTACCATTTTAAGACTACTATTATCTCAAGTCATTTGTTTCAAATGGGGAAACAGAATGGATTTGACAGTGTCCCTACACTGCGATGGGTTGCTAACATCCTGACGAAGCCAGGCCTGGTGCAGAAGCCCAGCAAAGAAAATGCAAAGCTTCCCATCAGCTTCAGCGGGGTTTTGCTCAGACCATATGGATTTCCAGAGCTGAAGACCATTTACCGCACTGTCTTCAAGAAACCTTGTTGGCTACAGCCCTGCAATTTATCTGACCAGACACAAGCCACATTTGTACATCGACATTTTGCTCTCACGTCAGCTTTTATACACAAAATTGTAATTGCTTCTGTCCTCCTTCCCGCAACTATCTGGGGCACATCAGTACTGTGCAATTGAGAGCGGGGCAGAGGCACCTGAGCTAGCAGCATTTGGGCTCCCTGTGGGTCCCGCAGTGATACACACAGCTCGACAGCACCTCTGCATGCCAAAGGCGCCAGTGCTGCCTCTGGGTTTGGGGTGGGATGCCACAGGGCATCCCTGCTGCAAAGGCAGGCAGGCTGCCAAGGGCAGGCACGAGCTCATCCGCTCTCAGGGCAGAGCTGCTGGCGCTGATCTGCCCCATACAACATCCCTGCCACCGTGAGGGCTCCGTCTTGCCCCACAGCGCAGTCAGTTCCAGTTCCGAGCCCTGCACCAGCACACGGTGCCCCTTTGCAAGCTGTGGCCCTGGTGATGCAAACTTGCCTGCATCCCCTGCCACCAAGCTGGCACGGGGCCACAGGGCTGCGCGCTGCCTCTGCAGCAGCTATGAGAAGCCTCCATGGCCCACGAGCATCCAGTGCTCCTGCTTCAGCATCAGCCTCTGGCCATCGTACTGCAGGCACCAAAGGTTGCTGTCCCACTAATGAGGATGGCAGAAAACAGATGTGTGCAGCTGCGACAGGTCACAGAGCAGCCAATTACCCTGACTCATCGAGACTTTAACAGAGGAATTTGCAACTTCTTGACCATTCTAATTTTTCCAGAGACAGAAGAAATCCAGCTTTCTACTAACTGTGGTAGGCTGGTTGCTAGCAAGAAAACCATCACAGCTACAGAGTTTCCACGGCTGACCAAACCATCACAGCTCACCACAGGCCAAATGAGCCCCGACTCGGGGCGGGGCAGCCACCTACCACTCCGAGCCTTGAAAGACACAGACGATACCCGGTGCCG
>NW_010413229.1:0-2153 GCF_000710305.1 Buceros rhinoceros silvestris | reverse complement strand
GGGTGTGTGCGCCCCCCTACCACTCCGAGCCTTGAAAGACACAGACGATACCGGATCCCGGCAGCAACTCGGGCACACGAACCAGGCTCTCTTCCCTGCCCCACTCAGCTCTCCTGCCCCATGCTCCAACAACAACACGACCTGCAGCTGTGCTGTCAAAGCCAGTCAAACGATCACGTCAAACAACTGGAATATTTAAGCCTATTAAAAACATTCTGTTTGCTTCAACTTTTGGGTGAATTCAAGTCAGAAAATCAAAACCACCGATCAGCTGATGACGGGAAGGCACGGTGAGCACACAAGGTTACCCCAGAAGCCCAGGACACCCACCTTGGTAGGCCTGGGCACGCTCAGCTTTCTGCAACCAGCCTATCAACAGCCAATGCTGCAGAGAGCTCCCACTACCAGCAAAGCAAACAGAAAGCCCTCAACCCCTGCTTGAGCAAAACCTCAGCCCACCACCAATTTTTGGAGCTGCTCCCATTGAGCTGGGCTCAGCAGAGCACACCAGGCACAGAAAGTAAAGTGCCCAAGTGTACTCACTCCAATAGACACTACGCACAGACATCGTGCAGGAAGAAAATACACACCAATAGCTTGGAGCACATGCTACAACACATTTTGACTTTGGATCCATAGGAAATTTTAGGTCCATAGGAAATTAAATCATTTAAATCATGGAGATTACTATAGCAATGTCATAACAACCACTTCTCCTCCTCCTACCTAGAGCTGAAGTGCCCTGGATGAGAAGAAGCTTTTGGCGAGGGTAAACAAAACCTTTCCGACAAACCCTGCCTTCCAGAGTTGGAGAAGACCTTCTCTCCACACGAAGTTCTCTAGCTATATAAAGGGCATTTTGAGGTTTCAACAAATCACTGTGGCTAGGCAAGCCCCACCTCAGCTCACGCTGATGCCACCTTCCAGTGCAGGGCTCAAGCCCAGCTCTGAGGTCCAAGCAGTCCTCTCACAGCCAAGGTGAACCCTGCAGTCGCACCGAAGGCAGCAATCACCCTCTGCAATGAAACACCTCTTTGCAAGATCTGAATTTGAGCAACAATAACGCTCATACCTACATGCCTGTATTTCCCCAATAAAAGAGTGCTTCAAAACAGCAGAGCTAGGGGAATCATCAGTTTCTGATTTTTGCAGCAGCAGGGTGGCCGTTTCATTAGACAACATTGTTCCAGCTATGCCAAGTAGCTCCAGACTCCTCCAGACTCCAAGCATAAAGCATGCAGAGTGCTCCTGCGATGCATCTGATCATGCAAGAGGACACTCTAAGTGCTACATCCGATGTCACCAGATCCTCCTTGGAGAAAAGAACAAAAAATAAACCCCTTCTCCTGAACTACAAGCTCTTCAAAAAGAGCAAAAGCAAAAATTATACAGCTCATTAGAAATCAACGTAAAATCTACTTTAGAAGAAATAAGAAAAAAAAACCCCACAATCATTCTGTTTGCAGCTGGCTTATATTTAAATGGAAGCAAGAGTTAGCAATAAACCTTTGCTGTTTGCTCATTCACAGAGTATGCTGCTCACCCTGCGTCCCCACCAGCTGACCCATTCCCACAGCGATCTGCCCCCAGACCCTGCACTCCCGGAAAGGGAATGCAGCAGGCGAGGGGAAAATTTCAACGACCAAACTCAGAGCTGCTGCTTCGCAATACTTCCATCTATAAAACTGGAACGAGGGTTTTAACTTTTCAAATAAAAAAACCATCACCCCGCGGGGCGCTGAGGGGCCCTTACCTCATATCCCAGGCGTGCTGCCCGCTGCAGCAGCGTTTCCCCTGCGTTCTTATTGACGATAAGCCTCCGTGCTTCAGGCGGCATGGGCCGGCTCGGGGTGGTCTCCTGAGGAGGGCTTGTGATTGGCAGCTGCGAGGGCTGTGAGACGGGTAGCAATGAAGGAGTCTGTTGCAGCCGATCATACAGCTTCTGCTCGTAGGACTTGGCTGGCGAGGAGTCACAGTCTGAAGTAGGCTCTGGTCGCTTTCTGACTTTCCTCGTTACAATGACCTGTCAAAACCATTATTGTGGCGCTTTTTCTAATCCTCGTTTTTACAATACAGCGATGGGATTATGTTTTGCCAGCAAAAAAATTACACTTTTCTACTCATATTTAATTTTTTAAGAAAGACCTGCTACA
>NW_010413228.1:37697-47824 GCF_000710305.1 Buceros rhinoceros silvestris | reverse complement strand
AAACAAAACAAAACAAAACAAAACCCACTCATAGGTAATAATAAAAATTACATTATTGACATTCTCTTCCTTACATTTGTTTTATATTCTAAACATCTACAGTTCTACTAACTCTCTAAACAGGCTTGGATACTAAATTTTACATTATCTAATTTTAAGCATTAACTTAAAATGTCCAAGTAAAGTATAATTTCTAGCAAGAACATTAAATATTTCTTAACTGATTATCTAATCTTAAATTCAGCTGCAAGTCATACTTAGGTATAATTTGCTAAATATTAGAAGTTGTTCATGTTTCTTAAGAAATCTTACATGGTTTAATAAGCAAACACCATCTTTACAGAGAATTAGAACAAAACTCATAAAAACCTTATAATTCAGAAATAACATCAGAAATCTCTACCAAACATGATGAATAAGACCAGCACAATATACCTTGCAGGCAATATTGCTTTCCTAATTATGATTAAGACTCAGTGGCTATTAAGCTTACTCAATAACTTAGTTATAAACTAAATATTTTTAGAATAATGGAGGAATTTTTGAGGATATTACTTCAGTCTCTGTGGATTTATTTGGTTAAAACCATATACTGCTGTGCCTGAAAGGTGCTTGGTTCAACTTGCATAGAAAGACTAAAAATAGCAAGAGGTCAAACAACCTGCTGCTCTGAGAGAAATGATACAGTTGAAAAATAAAAGTTAGATAAGAATGTTTTTAAAAAATGCTTAAAACCATGGTGCCAGGATGAAAAGAAAACCGATCAGCTTGTGATGAGTTCTGAGCTCTTGTCTCTTTTACTTCATTGACTTTTAACTACAGGGCAATGAAAATAGCCTGAACACAAGTTTCTACTACCCAATCAAAGTCTATACTTACGTATCAGTAATCAGGGGTCGCATATATATATAAAAAAAAAATAATTGCACACATTCACAATTAGAACAAGCGTTCTCGCAGTAACAAGTTCAGACTGACCTTACTGTGTTACATATGGGGGAAACCTCATCCACAAGCATGTTGTGAGGTAATCAGTCATACACATCTGAGTTCTCATGTCTTTCTAGATTTTAGTTAAATACTTTTGGAATTTAGGTGTTGAAAGCTGTGGATTACTTTGAAATGCATTGAACTGAATACAGGCTACATACACAGCTTTGGGACAGTAAATTAAACTCCCGATGGGCTGTAGGAATATTGTCCAGAAAAAGACAACTAAGTAAATGAAGTGGTTTCCCTATGTCTGTGTTCATACTTTGCTCAAATCCTCAATTCACTATCACAGGCAAAAAACTGTTTTTTTTCTCCCAGCATTAGTCAATTTTAAGCTTGAATTTGACAACCAAATGAAGTGTAGTAATTTGCAGTGATGAGTAATGGATTTTTTTGTTTCTCTTTGGGAAAAAAAGGGAGGCGAAAAAAAGTGATCTATATCTGCTCTTCTTATCTTACCTATAATTTCAAGGGCTTCCTTGCCATAATTTTTGAATAATTCTGTTATTTATTCAATTTTTATTGTAGAAATCTGCTTTATCTTCTTATCAGGAGCAAATAGTAACTGGTTCTTGCAGCTTTAAGTTATAATATAGAAGATCTTTCTGTAGCATATATTTGAATATTGTTTTGTCTCCTTTTTACTTTGGTTCCAAGAATGGAATCAGGATCCCTTGTGATTGTCCAAAACTACACTGAAGAGGCCCAAATATGGTTGTTAAATGTCAGTCAACAGCCTGATGCGCGCTACAGAAATGAAGCTAGAGAAGAAAGTTCCCATTAGAATTTGCAGGCTGAAATTACGGAGTTAAACACCCACAGGTCAGAGGGTGGTTTAGAAATTGTGCTGTACGTTCCTCCACTGTGAAAAGTACTGACACAAAATCTTCATATATGAAAAGCACTACTTTCACGTAGGCTGAAAAGTGGGGCCATTGTGAGAAAAGGCAATTTTGCTCCCAGAATGTGTTGGTTTATCATAGAAATTATACCATTTCCGTTTCCATTCAAAACCACGGTTTTCAGTAACTTGACCTAAAAAAGACTTTGCCTGGATGTAACTAACTAACTTTTACATTCTTTAATTTGCAATGGTTGCAATTCAAAATGAACTGACTTCAAGTTCTTTGGTTCCCACTGACTACACCGAAGAACGTTGTATCTCATAGGAAGACATCAGACTGTACCTCACACACCTGAACTCTATGGCTTCTGCAGTTTTCACAGAGAGATTTATCCAGTTTTTCTGTCTTTAGTTTTAGCTGAAAGTAAATGCTGCTATCTTCAGTGTATTTCTGAACAGAATGAAACTGTGAAATACTGTAAATAGATCAAAGCACCTTTTACCACAGGATTACTAGAAACTCTAAACCAGAAACTTGGGTTTGTTTTGGTGAACATCTGCAGTGAACCTCTGAACCTTCGAAGATTAACCTGTTGCAAAGAAGGATGTGTGTGTTTACATGATAGCAGGAAAAAGAGATTCTCTTAAATGTCTGCCTCACCAAGCAGATAAAGTACCTATTACTTCTTTTTGAGCAGGATACCCCACAGACCAAATGTTAGAAGAGTAAAACTTTGAAACTCAGTGAGCAGAAGATTATTTCCAGTTCTGTGTGCATGCAATTTTTAAATTATTTTTGATGTGTACATTAATTCTCTCTTCTGACCATACCACAGTGATTTGTAATTACACCTGATTGTAATTACCAGCCTGATTGTAATTACCTGTTTGTCATTGGTAGGTGCTATAGAATGTAACTGATAAGCAAAGAAATAGAAAGAGCATCAACAGTGGTGGTGGCAGGAAATCTCTGCATGAACAGGTGACATTGAAAATACCAAAATTCTGAATGTCAAGTGAAGCATAAGTTACAGGGACTTTTTGCAAAGCAATAGAAGCATGAATTGATGAAAAAAAAAGTGTAGTTGGGAATAGAAAAGAGACGTGGAAATGATACAAACGAAATCACAGTGCTGAGACCTCGACATACTGTGTTTGCAGAATATATTGGGAATAGAAAAGAGACGTGGAAATGATACGAAGGAAATGACAGTGCTGAGACCTTGACATACTGTGTTTGCAGAATATGTTGATATACAGAGGAGAACTCAGCGAAACATGCCTGAGTGTAGTATTTCACTCCTCTCTGACCCAACAATGTGGGATATAGCAGTAGCACATTGGCAAGAGATCTGTTTTCTTCCTTCTGATGAGCAGGCCATACCAGTATCTTTCTTTACTCTCTAATCACATGGCCACCTTGGTGTCCGAGTTTGTACATTTACTCTAGATGATAGTTAAAATTTCTACAACCCCTTTCAAACTAGCTTTCTCCTCCAGCCCTCTCACATCACTGAAAGTACAGCATGCAACTGCTACATTTTTATGTCTCCCTCTTGGCCCGGTGAATAAATCATCTTTAACTCTCCACACTGATTTCTTCTCTCCAATGTCATATTTGTTTTGCAAAAGCTAAGTTTGAACTTGAAGTCTTTTCCACAGATTTTGCCCTTGGATGCAGCTTGATCTAATTACCCTGACTATTTTTTGTTGCTATTTGTTTAGCTGTCATTTCCATAAACTAAAAAGTTTAGATTAAGTGATACATAAATTTCATAGACAATGACAGACAATAATACAACTTACCAGATCATACTACTAACAGAATATCCAAACAGAATATCCAGTCTGTCCCTGGAATATCCAAACTTTTACTGGGTGGGGTAAGGTGCTGACAAAAATTTTGCCTTTTACCAAAATGATTTGAAATTAAATGAGACACAAGGAGCTAAGAAAATCTCTTTTAAAGTCATGTCATGATACAGCAGGAGCAGGATTTCCTCAGTGCCTGTGTGTCCAACCCAAACCAGATACCGTGTATGAATAAGGAAAACAACATATCAGGAGGTTGAGGAGACAGAAACAATTAGAGGGAATAATCATTTCAAAAGCGTGTGAGCAATTGGGCTAGGTCATGTTTTAGAAGAAATCTCTCACTCTCACTTTAAACAGACACCACCAGTCAGTTTTGGACTTTAGCAATAAAGGAGTTTTCTTCTTTAGTTTATGTAACATTATTTTTCAAAGGAGAGAAAACATTGAAAAAGACCAAATATAAAGAAAAAACTTACTTTTTTGAAGAAGTACTCAGAAGGACACATTAATTTACAAAGCTTCAGGTCTCAGTTTGAAACCATTCTCAATTTCTTACCTTTCTGTTAGAAGCAGGGCTATTGGGTTGTTTGGGGGGTTTTGTATAATGCTCTGAGGAATTTGGCTTAAGTCATTTGTACCTGTATGTGCTTAGACTTCTATCCACCAGCTGATAGCATGCAAAGTAGCAGTCATATCTACTGGCAGTCAATACAGTCATGACTAATTGCTAGCTGTATGAGGCTTTTCAAAATATTTTGTGTCAAAGAAGCTTAGTAACATACCTTGCATAAGCTGATTGCACTTTATGGAAGTGAGTCGCCTTAGCTTGATTATTCTGAAGGATTTTGTCTTTAGTATTACCTGGTTTTGATGATTCTTGTGTACAAGATTCTTAACATCTGTGAAAAAGTAACTTAGAGGTGAACAGCAGCTTGGCTCTTTTCAGTGTTAGATATAGGTGATCTCTGCATGTCTGTGAAGTTCCCTAGGATCTGGAGCATCTGGTAGATCTTACTTTGATGATGATGATCTCCAGCATCTGGAATCCCACAATTCTCCCTGAGCTGCTTTGCATCTGCAAGTTGAAGATCTTCAGATCTCGTGCTGCATTGCTTGCATGACAGATGCTGCCGTCACTATATTGTTTGATGTTCTTTTGGGGTGCGGGAGGAAGGTAGGGGAAGGGTTGAAAATAGTGAAAAATTGGTCCATTCCTTAGGGTAGATGGATAAATCTCAAATGGGCCCTGGAGCTGCCTGTGTCTTCTTGATCTTATTAGAAAGAATGTGTGTGGGCAGGAAGAGATGAGACTGGGATTTCTTGCAACAGTGTTCTCTGGAGGATCACAAATCTGGTCATTTAAAACTGATTTATTTGGTTTTATTGCTCTTGTACTCTAGAATTCCAATTTGTCTTTGCTCTTTTCATATTATTCTTGACCCCTTGATGAAACACCCACGAAAGTCCAGATAGTTCTCTTTGACAGTTCAAGTAAGCCGCCTGTATTCATTTAAGAATTCTGTTGGTATTTTGTTTTACTTTTTATTATTATTATTGTTTATTTTCCTAGAACTTTTTCTCATATTCCTTCCCTTTCAGCTATTGATTTATAATTTCTCCAGAGACATCAGTAATGATCAAAGAAATTACGGTGTCACTTTGAGGAATATTTTACATTTTGCTGAGGATCTGAAAACACTTTCCTAAAAATGGTCTAAGCATTGTATCTCCTCTATACGTCCAGGCAATATCACTATCTCCATTGTTCAGATAAAGCAGAGGCAGAAAGTAACCTAGCCAGGCTAACACTACAAGCCAAAGAAAACATTGTAACTATTAGTGAAGAATCATGATAGTTGGCCTCAGGAACTGACCAGGAGGTCATACTCTTTTTATTCAAACTGCCACATCACTGTGGCACAACATTTCAGCAGAAACCTATCATTTATTGCTTTGCATATGAAAGGGGAAGGGGTAGGGGAAGGGGAGGGGGAAGTGGGAAGGGAAATAGATAGACAGGGAAACAAAATAAAGCAGTAGAAAACCTCACCATTTCATTTGCAGTCAAAAGAGGGAATGGGAGCAAATGCTCAGGCTATTTTATGTTTACCGTGGTTTCTTTCATTTTTGTTTTCTCAGTGCTGATAAGGAACGCCTTGCTTTATCATTGTCCAAAGCAGGCACACAAGTTACACCTACGAAATTTTCATACATGTGGAAATGCCATCTTTGCAGATATGGGTTTACCATGGCAACAACAGGGTTTTGTCCTTGCCTCCTGTTAGTATCAGCAGGTGCAGCGTTGCTGTCATATGCTGTCAACAGATGCTGGCAGCTCAGCCATCTTATTTCCTCTGTCCACCCGAACGGTCAATTGGTGAGATACTTCAAGCTTAAAGGACATAGATTAAACAAACTGACTGCACTTTATACAATAGTTGTAATTTGTCCTCTATGTTAAGCACATTCCTTAAAACTTACTGTCCATTTTGGATTTCCAAATCTTTCTGTGGAGATCTTTCAGCAGGTGTTCCATTGCTCTGCATGACCCCAGTGCTGCTAAAAATACGAAGGCGACAAGGAGAAATGGAAAAAATTGTACTGTTGAGGAACAACCCTAAGAGTTAGGGGAAAAAAAATGACAAAAATGGGTAAAGGAGGAAGCCAATCCAACAAAAAGACAGATATGAAGTATTACAAATACGTTCAGCCCACCACTTTCCTGGCCAGAAGATGACACTGTCTTGTCCTTTGATGCTAAAAGTTGATGTTTGCATTTGATTTAGGGCCAGAACTCTCTATTCATTTTAGGTAGGCACCATCTGCCAAAGGACTCCCACTCTGTGTATTTTATTCCTGGCTCGGAAATGCATTTTATTAGACCATAAATTAAGCTTATGGAAGATCTTCAAGCTTCAAATTCACTGCAGGGGGAGGGGAGAAAGGTAGAAATTTTGAGCTGGGTCACAGAACTTTTTTCTACTGTGATTCAGAATACTGCTGCCACATGTAGGGGAGAAAGAATGGCCAAAGTTCTACTTTTTAACACATTTTTAGTAGCATAGCTGCATTTTGTAAAGAAAGCAGCAGTCGTT
Organism: Buceros rhinoceros silvestris; assembly: GCF_000710305.1. Lineage (NCBI taxonomy): Eukaryota > Metazoa > Chordata > Aves > Bucerotiformes > Bucerotidae > Buceros > Buceros rhinoceros. The sequence goes on along the minus strand of NW_010413228.1, from coordinate 41,077 downwards.
AGAAATATAAACATTAAGAGTTTGAAGGAATTAACACATGATGAGTTTGGAAGCTTGTGAGACTTGCTATAATTTCTACTCTTTCCACAAGATGACAAATTAGTTAAGCCCACAAAACCTGATCTTTAATATAAAAAACATCAGAATGTTGTCTTGTTTTCCTTCTTATATTTTTGTTGTTGTTGTTGTTTATTTTGTTAATTTATGCATTAATTTTTATTAATTTAAAAAAATTTCATTACTTTTAGAATACCTGTTTGCAAGCTTTTCTTACAACAGTTGGGTCTTGGAAACAGGCCACTTTCAAAATGAAAATCTTGACTACCATGAAATAAAGGTGGGAATTTTACAGGAAAGCACCCAACCTCATGTAAATAACATGACAAAGATTGCATAGGAAACCTGAGATAGTTCAGGTATGAGCCCTCAGCCAGTTACCTAAGAAAAAAACATTGATGTCACTCTCAGTTACACAAGCTTTAGTTACACAAGCTTTGTGCATGTCTGGGCTGCACATACCAAATAAGGAATTATAGTAGATCATCATAATACGCTGCGCTGCAGCTCCAGATGCTTTGATTACAAGCTTTCAAGAATAATTTTTCATTTTGCATTTGGACAGTTAGCACTGCTGGACCCCACTGCAGTGTAGGTGTAGGACTATTTGTACCACCTCAGTATCACAACCGCTACAGCCGCAGCCGGGCTGTTGAACCAGACCCACCGGAACAGGCAGCATTTAATTGCATTGCCATCTAGCGGCAACCACTGCTAATTCTTTAGACTCCAGCTTCCAAGGCCTATTTTCGCACTGTTTCTGTCTGACTTCTGTAAAACCTATCATTGCTCTTTACTAACTGAGGAGAACAACCGTAGTAATTAAGTTGAGTTAGAACTGTGGTCTGACTCATTCCAGCTGACTTCCTTTACTAAATTACATTTCGACTACATTTCTGTAGAGTGTGTAATGTTGGTTCCAGCGGTTCCGCAAACCATTTCCAGTACAGTTTATGAAACAGATAAAAAATAATACAGGAAGCAGACACTAGTGGTAAAATCAAAACTTTGGGATTCAGTGACTTTGGTTCTCTTCCTGCTTTGATAAATGGTATTACCTTGGGTAAATCACACAAATTTTGATCCTAGTTCTAATACTGGGCTCAGTTTACTTATTAGTTTAGGAGGGTTTACTGAGCTTTAATTAAAGAATGTCATGCTAAGCACTTTTAAAAACTGAAAATTGAAGAGTGTAGAGAAACATGGGGTATTGCTATCCTTAGCATTATTTGTTTGCTGGTGTGATGCATTTCCCATTTTATTGATGGGATGTAATTGCACACCTCCCTCAGATACTACCCAGAATAAATCCTTGCAATATAGCAAGGAGGAACACAGGGTGTTTATGTTTTCCAGTCATGAAACTTCTCCCATTGCAGTAAGGGAGGTCATTACCTGCAGTAAGGTCAGGACATTAATTTCTTAGTGCTCCAAGTTCCTGAGGGCAGTTTATGCTGTTAGTTCATTTTGCTTCTCTGTCAGAGATCTGTCTTCCCATGACTGTCAAACATTTGGAGCAAAGACCTTTTTTTTTATTTTTTCTTAGGCCAAAGATCTTCAAAACTGCATAGGTTTATCTCTTCTTATATTAAAAAAAAAAATTATTTGCTTTTAGACTAGTAAGATCAGCTGCAGCACTGGCAGTACTACATATTATTAGCCTAAACCTCACATTTGTGATAGGATGTCAGGTTTGATGATGTCGTCAGAAGCTGAGTGCTTTTGCTGCCTCCTGGAAGTCATGCCAGCTGATGACTCAAATCAATGGTGCAGAGAGGAGACTGTCTCACAAACACTGAAAAAGTAAAGGAATAACCTCTTTCTGAGAGGTGGGAATGTAATTGCCACAGTGTTGCTCTGCACAAGGACTTAGGAGAGAACTCAACTCCTAAATAAATTACGTGATAGTGCAAAGGTTTTGGTGTTTAATTGCACCTGGGGAATAGGTAGGAATGAGAGGACCACCCTTATCATAAGCCTGAGTACACTTGCAATAACCATATCCCTGTAATGTAGCTGCTGAAGTTAGAAGAAGCTAGTAAGGAAAGTTTAAGGGGCAAAACTGGCTCAGGAGAAAGCATACATGAAAGGCTTATGTCAAACATAAAGAAAACCCCAGAGAAGCAACTCTGAGTTCTGGCAGTTTGTGAATATTCCACCACTGTTTCATCACATTTAACCAGCTGTTTGACCATTTAAGAGACATTGATTCTAAAAACATGATGGGGACCATTCTTGTAACCTGTCACCCTGTATATCATGGTGGAATACACGGATTTTTTAAATTTAGACCCCGATTGATTCAGTGATGGTGACAGTGTATCTTTATGCCATGCTAAGTAAGGTTTTCTAAATCTATGATCATTTTGTACTTATTACATACATTAAGTTAGACCAGAAAATAATAAGAACGCCTAAAATATAAGTAGATGCCACTTGGATTTCAGGTTACAGTGTAGAATCCAAATGTCCAAACTGGTATCTTTATCCCCATTTGGTGAGTCAGTGGGTAGGATTTAGATGGCTCAAAATGGAGGTGCAGAAAAGCCTACGAAAGTCAATCTAATAAAAGCAGAAAGACGACAGAAAAGTTTTGATAACAGCCTTTGCCAGAGCCTGGGTAGAGTTTCTGGATAAGAGAACTCTAGAAAGGCCTGAGATCCAGAAGAACCTACAAACATTTTCTGGAGAACAAATATGTGCACATATACAACTCCAAGTAACAAAACCAGGTTGCCTTTTTTCCTTCTTATCATTTCACATTTCTAAATTAACACCATCTTAAAGAAGAAAGAGAATTGCAGAGAAGCAAGATTTCCTATCATCACAGCTCGGCTTCGCGAATGAAGATCTGGGAAGGGCTCTTCCCACGCTCACTGCAAGCGATGAGTGCACCCTTCGGGGCTGCACGGTGGATTTTTTAGGTGAGGCGCAGCGTGTGCAGAACTGGCTCCACTCTTTACACCTGAGGTTCATTTGCCAGCACCTGGCAAGCTTGGACGGTGACAGTGAAGTCCTCGGGTCATAGGTTTGGTTCGAGTATCCTTCTCTTAGATGATGGATGCCTTACAAGGCTAAACGAGCTCCATCTGCCCGGGTTTGGAGTCAGAGTTGTCCTTCTCCTAGGATGGCTGCCCGAAGGCTAGTGAGCCCATCCTGCCCGTGGACACACTGTGTCTGACCCTTCAGCCGAGACCTGTCTGGCTTGGGAGACCCCACCGGAGGCACATGCCACCCCCAGCACAGCTCTCAACCTCACAAGGGCACGCAAGCTCCTTCCCCACGGCAAGGGGGTGCCCGTGAAAGAGTCACTGCTCTACCTC
>NW_010413228.1:36958-37429 GCF_000710305.1 Buceros rhinoceros silvestris | reverse complement strand
GGGGCGGCCGGGGCCTGCCAAGAATGGGAGTTCTGGAGGACAAGATTTCCTATAAGCTAGCATTAGCTGCGCTTTCCTGAAAAATAAGTCTAATTTCCTCAAACTAACAAGGACAACGGATCTTCCATTCAAGAGCAATGTAAGATAGTGGTTTGAGAACCACCACCACTTTTAAGTAAAAATATCCATATGCATGTAAAATATGTGACTTTTCTCAATCAACAGTTTCTGAATTTTTGAAACTATGTCTCAAAGACCTTGGTATAAATTTCTAGTACAAAGTACAAAAGACCTGCAGGTGCTTAGATGTTGTGGTTACACTAACCTGCTCAGGATCAACAAGGTACCTGTAAATTTAGGCCCAACTACTATCTTCTTTTCCTGAGCTTTTGATTTATTTTTTAAGGTTGACTATTTTCACATACCCACACACATGCAAAAAAACGAATAATTCTGATTTCGTTCATACTC